>NW_006282396.1:2298763-2299900 GCF_000327345.1 Myotis davidii
GCCTTCAAACTCCTCTGCATCATCTGATATTAAAAGTCCATCACTCATTCCTTTCTACACTTGATTTCTAATACAGTGTACTCACCTGTTTGTGTTCCTCATCATTTATTATTCCTTCTGAATCAGATTTACTTATCTTTTTTCCTCAAAGCTCTTAACATTGAAGTGTCCCTTGATTCTGTTTTTTGTTTAATTACACTAATTTCCTTTGCAATATTTTAAAACACTACCCAAATTCTAGTGACTCACAAATTTGTATTTATAGCACTGATTTATTTCTCTAAGTCTGGATCCATATATTACTCTCTCCTCAGCATCTCCTCTTGGAAGTCTAATAAATATCAACATTCATATCCAAACTGAACTTTTGTTTTCTCCTCTCAAACACAGTTCATACATAATCTGCCCCTCTGAGTTAATGACAACTCATAATGTAATTGCTCAGTTGGTGTGTTGGAAGAAAAATATCGTAATCTAATTGCTCAATTGGTGTGTTGGAGAAAAATAATCATGCCTTGTTAATTTCCCTTCTTTACTCTTTCTTTCATGTGGAAACATGCCATTCTCCAACACACCAAATATAATATTCCAGGAGTCCTACTGATCTATCTTCACAATATGTCTAGAATTATATTGTTGAAAACTCAAAATTAACTTTAGTACTTTCCACCTATTATCTCTTTGGTAGTTTTTGGAATAAAGTCTTGTTTCTCTATTTTCAACCTTGTCCTCATTAGTAGGTACCGTATTTGCCGGCGTATAAGAAGACTGGGCGTATAAGACGACCCCCTAACATTTCCACTCAAAATACAGAGTTTGTTATATACTCGCCGTATAAGACTACCCCCTCTTCCGCACACCTTCCACACACCAAATAAAAGGTAAAACAATATCAGATTTGATTTTAACATTTTAATTTATATTCAAATGCTTATGACATGCAGGAAAACTGTCACAAGGCTGTATGTAATCAAACATATACATAAAACAGTGCAAGTTTATTACCGGTAAACATACCGGTAATTCACTAAAGAAAACACACTCTATAGACTGGTACCGTAGATGCTTCTCAGGAACACAGGCAAGCAGCCCACAACCTAGAGGGACTGTCAATGATAGAAGTAAGATAACAAATAG
>NW_006282396.1:2300253-2318812 GCF_000327345.1 Myotis davidii
ACACCCAGCAGCGCTGCTGATGCCTGAACGGTATGTGGAATGAAGTGGGCGGGCATCGGGAGGCCACTATGGCACGGGGCAAGCACTATGGGCAGTCTATCTGAAGTGTACCCGGCGTATAAGACGACCCTCCACTTGGAGGCATATTTTTCAGGGCCAAAAAATCGTCTTATACGCCGGCAAATACGGTATATAAAAGAACAATGATCATGTTAACATATAATACTCTTTTCCCTTTCTTTAAAGCCATCTGATGGTACTGCCTCTTACTCAAGGTAAAAGGCGCAGTCACAGAGAATTGTGCAAACCGCCCCCCGATTATTTCTTTGACCTCACAGTCTACTACTATGTACCTCACATATCCTGTTGATCCTCTTTGCTTTTCCTCAAACAAGTGAGGCACCCTCTAGCCTTTATATCTCAGTACTAGATGATTCCTGTCTGGTAAAATTTAACCCCATATCTTTATAAAAAATTCCTTTACCCCAGTGGTTGTCAACCTTCCTAATGCCGCGACCCTTTAATATAGTTCCTCATGTTGTGGTGACCCCCAACCATAAAATTATTTTCATTGCTACTTCATAACTGTAATTTTGCCACTGTTATGAATCGTAATGTAAATATCAGATATGCAGGATGTATTTTCATTGTTACAAATTGAACATAATTAAAGCATAGTGATTAACCACAAAAACAATACGTAATTATATACGTGTTTTCCGATGGTCTTAGGCGACCCCTGTGAAAGGGTCGTTTGACCCCCAAAGGGGTTGCAACCCAGAGGTTGGTGACCCACAGGTTGAGAACCACTGCTTTACCCACTTCAAACTTTTGCTAAAATTTTACCTTTCAATGCTCTTACATTAACCAACATATTTAAAATAGCAATTTATTAATTCTACTAGAGGCCCAGCACATGAAATGGTGCGCAGGTAGGGTCTCTAGGCCTAGCCTGCGATCAGGGCCATCTTCCACTCACTCGCCAGTCCCTAGTGCCACCCTGCCACCACCCACCCCAGTTCCCTGTGGTTTCCCATTTGCCATCCTGCTATGGGAGCCTGTGGAGGGGGGGGGGGCAAAAGGTCGGCCGTTCCGCCCACTCGCCAGTCCCCAGTTCCACCACCCAGCCTGGTTCCCATTTGCCATCTGGGGATTGGAGCCTGCGGGCCGGAGGGAGGGACCGAGAAGTGGTCAATGCACCTCATAGTGACTAGTCGAGTGATCGTTCTGGTCATTACTGTTATGGTTGCTGGGCTTTCATTATATAGGATATTCATTTATTTTTTCCATAACACTTTTAACTTCCTAACATTTTATGATTAAATTATTAACTTTAATTATTGCTTATATATGTTTTTATTAACTGATATATTCGAAAAAATTATGCCTGGCATTTGGTAGACTCTCAAAAATATTTATTAAATGAATATATATAAGATTAAAAATTATAAAGAACAACATTATACCAGCAAAAAGAAGAGCTGGAGTTTAATCCAAGGTTATCACAAAGGACAAAAAAAAATTATAACTTGGCAAGATAAAAAATGAAACCAGGAGATTAAAAATAATACACATTAATCTAAAATAGTTTTATTTAATATAAACTTGTAGTCTAGATATTTTTATGATAGAGAATTATCATTCTATTCCTATTTTTCAAACATTATTTGAAATAGATATAATTTTTTTCTAAATCAGTATATATCATTTAGCTATTAATAGTCAGATTTTTTAATTCTCTTCAAATCTATTAATGTAAATAATTTCAAATCCTTCTATCTCCACTTTTTTCCCTCACTTTTTTTTTCATTGATTTTTAAAGAGAGTGGAAGGGAGGAGGGAGAGACAGTGAGAAACATCAACGTGAGAGAGACTCAGCAATTGGTTGCCTCCCACACATGCCTTTATTAGGGCCCAGGATTGAACCTGCAACCGCGGTGGTATGTGCCCTTGGCTATGAATCAAACCCGGGAACCTTCCCTCTGAGACCCGACCATCTATCCACTGAGCCAAACTGGCTAGGGCTACACTGTCTTTTGAAAAGAGTTCTCATATTCTAACTTATTGTATAATTTAACTATTGTGCTTTATATTATTTTCTCTCTTCCTACTCAAAATTTAGGTCTTATTAGGGCATATAATTTTACACTGCTTGTTTTCCCTGGTTATTTAATTGTGCTTGGCACATAGTATATGCTCAATAAAAATATAGTGAATAAATGAATTAGTTATTATATTTTCTATTACTGGACCAGCCTTGAATTTCTAGGACATTTCATTCTTTGAATGTTATATTATTCTATTAGCACACTGCTCAACAAAGTTGACTTAAATGTATTGGTATTTTAAGATTTATTCTTATAAATTATGGGTCTATAGATTTTTTTTACAGCACTGTCATTATCACAATGTTGTATTGTTGCTATTAGTAGCTATTAGTATTATAAAATAATTTGAGGACTATTTTCAATGCTCTGCTTCAGTTCTTAAGCCTGGAAACTTGTTTCCAAGAATGAAAAAAAAACCCTAGTGGTTTAATAACTGTAATTTAAAAGATCTTATTACAAACATGCTAGTATTAATTTGTCAATGGCCTTGCAATATGAAATCTAAAAAATGTTATTTTCACTGGTATAATAATATCCAACTTAATTATAAATTTAATTTAGCTGTTTATATAAATATAAAGTTAAAATATTTGTATATTAACAAGCACTCTTTTTGTGAGATCAAGTAATAAGAAAGTGTATTAGGTATATATTACTATTTTCCTACTTGTTGAATAATTTATCACTGAACTTCTTAATTCTGGTTTTAATGAAGAATAAACAAGATAGTTTAGTTTTATTACAAATGACTGCATGGTAAGCTGAGAAGTTATTAAATCTAAAGTGATTATGTATATTTGTATATGTGTGTGTTAATACATGTAAGTAATTTGAAAACCATGAGAAAATCTTTATAGTTCCTTTTATTTTAGCACTGATACCAGATTAAGAGACAGAGTATAGCTCTGGCTGGTGTGGCTCAGTTGGTTGGCTTCCGCCTGTGCACCACAAAGTTGCTGGCTTGGTCCCCGGTAAGGGCTGTTCAAGAGGCAGCTGATCGATGTTACCTTCTCATACCAATGTGTCTTTCTTCTCCCTTATCTCTCTGTAAAAAATCAATAAACTGATCTTAAAAATAAGAGAGAGAGAGAGAGAGAGTATAACGTCATCTGCCATATAACGTAATAATTTGGGCCTGTTGATGAGAATTAACCTGCCATTTTGAAAAAAAAAATAATTAGTCTGGGCCAGGTTGAGTTAATGTGAGAGGTGTGTAAGGTAAGGTATTAGAGGAACTTTGGAACCAGACCATATGCAGTGATGGCGAACCTATGACATGCGTGTCAGAAGTGACACGCGAACTCATTTTTTTGGTTAATTTTTCTTTGTTAAATGGCATGTAAATATATAAAATAAATATCAAAAATAGAAATCTTTGTTTTACTATGGTTGCAAATATCAAAAAATTTCTATATGTGACACGGCACCAGAGTTAAGTGAGGGTTTTTCAAAATGCTGACACGCCGAGCTCAAAAGGTTCGCCATCACTGATATAGGGCCTTGTAGACCATGGGAAAGCTTTCTTAGTTTTCTCCAAACATTTAAAAATATATATGTTTTATTGATTTCAGAGAGGAAGGAGAGAGAGAGAGAGAAAAAATCATTGATTGGCTGCCTCCTGCATGCCCCCAACTGGGGACTGAGCCCCCACCTGAGCATATGCCCAGACCTGCAATGGAAGAGTGACCTCCTGGTTCATAGGTCGATGCTCAACCACTGAGCCATGCTAGCCATGCTCTCCAAATGTTATTTTTCATTTTGATTACAAATTACTTTTTCATATAATTAACACACAAAATAACTGTATAGCAATACCTGCTATTTGAAATGTATAGACACTATTATTTTTACCTTGAAGTTTCTTAGGTAAGTGTAAGTACTTATTAACATTATAAAATATATTAACTTATAATACCTTCTTTACATCAAAGCAAAATCAAATTATTTTCTACAACTTAATTTTATTCATTCAGTGGGCTTATTTAGTCCATACCAAAAGAGGCAGTTATTTAAAACAATGAATTATTTTTAGAAGATGGTTCAAATCAAAGTTATTTTCCATTCTAACAGTTCTACACATTTTACAATTTTAGGTTATGCTTTAAGCAATTTAAATACGAGGGAGTGTAGAAATTATGAGCTAGTCCTTGTTTTAATGTTCCTTACAGGATGTGAGAGGTAGACTCTGCCATTCAGGCAGGGGAGTGTTGTGCTAGTCTGCAGATAATATGACTTTTTAGGAACATGTTAAAGAAACGTAAACAATGCTATTTGAAAGATAAGCTGATAAACATATTTTAAAAGGGTTGCAGTGTCTCCAGGTGATGAAACATTCAGAGAGTATTTATTTTCATAAAAAGGCTGATTTCTTTGGTACCACTGCCTTGCATCAGCAGTCCGGTTTTAAACCAGAACAGTCATTCCTCAGCCTACAGTATCTGATCTTCCCTTTCTTTGTCACCATACCGCACTCTACCATAACCAAACTCCTGGCTTTGTCCTTAGTCACACCATATAGAGATGAGACTGTGTTCACTCTCCTCTTATTTCTTCATCTTTGATCAACCAGGAATAAATTTTTAATAGCACGGTTCTCTCCTGCTAAGTCTCTTTGTAAAAATATATGAACACCTTAATCTTGGAAAGGAAAACAAATCCAAATCAAGTAGTCTTTTGTAAGTCCTGCATAAACAAAGTTGCTAAATTCTAGTTGAAATGTGTGTTTCATGCTTTGAGCATGAGAAATTAATATATTTGTTGATTTTATGAAGATCTTTCTGTCATTCGCTAAAAGCTTAACATCTAAGTAAGGAAATTATGTGGTGTGTGTTGAGAGCACCCAGTTCTAGGCTAACCCTATGTAAAGAAAGCCCCTTATGATTATCAACACAGAAAAACATAAAACAAGCGTAAATGTTAGATATGTGTTTAACCATGTATCTGCCCTTTTGTTTTGATACAGAGATTGTGTATGTAGGGAGAGATAATATGTTTTTTTAAAAATGAAAAGCAAAATATTTGAATCATATATCTAAAATTTTATATTTTCTATATGGATTTTTAAGCACATCATGAGTGCTTTTGTAAGTTCTTTTATATGTCATATTCTATGGTTGCATGCTATTCATTCTATCCTGTGGTTCTATAATAAATTTTGACATAAATATCATTAATGGCTTTGCTAATTTTCTAGTTCTTGTCCTGTTGGTCCTGTTGGTCTCTGAGACATTCCAACCATGATCTCTGCATCTTGTGTGTGTGTGTGAGTGTGTGTGTGTGGTGTTTGTATGTGTGTGAGAGTGTGTGTATGTGTGAGCTTGTGTGTGTGTGTGAGCTTGTGTGTGAGTGTGAGTATGTGTGAGTGTGTGTGAGTGTGTGTGTATGTGTGTGTATGTGTGTGTGAGTGTGTGTATGTGTGAGTGAGTGTGTGTGTGTGTGTGTGTGTGTGAGTGTGTGTGTGTGTGTGTGTGCGTGTGTGTGTAGGACAGTTGTCTTCCAGTTTTCCCAAAGAGTCTTTTGAAGACAGGAGGGAGAGGGAGTGCATTTTACCCTTTTCTCTCTACTTTGGGTGAAACTTCTGGTCCTCCCTGAGGCCCCAGAACCTATAGGAAATGCTCACCATGGTGCCAGCTCTTACCAGGTGATCTCGATCTCTCACTTCTTATTTTGAACCTCCAGCCTCAAGTGATGACAATTTCCTGCTCTTGTCAATTTCTAACGCCCTTAGATCTCCTACCACCTGTTAGCCAGTTCTCTAGGTTAAATTCTCTTTATTTTGCTTATTGGGGCTGACTGATAATTAGGAATATCCCTATTTATATATCTTGGTATATCGTTATGCTATTTTTGTATAAAGACCTTCTAATTAATTGCTTAATTAAAACAACTTTTGATATATATTGCCAAACTAATGTCCAGAAGTTTCAGATTCAATAATAATTTTAGAGTATGCTTCAAGAATTCTTACACACTTTTCCTAATGCTGAAATTAGCATTAAAAAACAGCATTGTTAATAGTGCACCATGTTATTTTGTGGTTTTCTTAATTTCTATTTCTTTGATTACAGTGATTATTGCAAAGAACAGCTAATACTTTTTTACTAGATAATTTAGAGTTTTAAATAGATCATAATACCTGCATTGACACTAAATTATTGGTGGCTCTATGTTTTATAATTGTATCATGGATGTTTTCTCTCATAAGTTAATTATAGCTCTTAAGTCTGCCCATGTGACTTTAACACACAGCTACTTAGTGTGGTGGCAAAGGTGCTTCAAACCTCTGATCAGCTTCACTTTAAATTAATAAATAGATGTGTGGCGAATAAAATCACATAACATATAATACATTTAATTAAGGGTAGAAAAAGCAATAATTTCAGAGATTACCATAATGGACAGATTAAGGTAAATGGTAGATTAACTTGTATTTCTTATTATGGTAGTAAAACTTGACTATTTTAAAGTTAGCTTTAGGGAAGAAAAAGAAACAAAAGAAATTAACCAATTTTCTTCTAAATAGAAGAAACCCATTGCTAACATTGTCATTTCAGTGAGGTCATTTCCACCCCTTACATAAAATTAGGTTTGAGGGAAAAATGTATACACACTTTTATAGCTGACAGCTCAATATGAAAATGAAATGTATTTTAATAAACATGGCCTTTATAATTATTAAAAGTGTGTTATAATAGAGGCCTGGCGCATGAAATTTGTACATGGTGGGGGGGGGGGTCCCTCAGTCCAGCCTGCACCCTCTCCAATCTTGGAGCCCTCAAGGGATGTCTGACTGGGATCAGGCCTAAAAGGGCCATCGGACACCCCTCTCACAATCCAGGACTGCTGGCTCCCAGCCACTCACCTGCCTGCCTGATTGCCCCCTAACCACTCCTCTGCCAGGCTGATCAATGCCTAACTGCTCCCCTACCAGCCTGATTGCCCCTAACTGCCCTTCCCTGCTGGCCTGGTTGCCTCTAACTGCCCTCCCCTGCAGGCCTGGTCCCACCCAACTGCTCTACCCTGCAGGACTGGTCCCCCCCAACTGTCCTCCCCTGCTGGCCTGATTGCCCACAACCTCCCTCCCTTGCAGGCCATCTTGTAGTGGCCATTTTGTGTCCACATGGGGGCAGCCATATTGTGTGTTGGAGTGATGGTCAATTTGCATATTGTCTCTTTATTGTATAGGATATGAATATCCTAATAATAAAATGCTAATATGCAAATAGATTGAACAGTGGAACTACTGGTGGAATGACCGGTAGCTATGATGCTCACTGACCACCAGGGGGCAGACGCTCAACACAGGAGCTTCTCCCTGGAGGTCATTGTGCTCCCACAGGGAGAGTGCCACTCAGTCAGAAGCCTGGCTCACAGCTGGTGAGTGCAGTAGTGGTGGCAGGAGCCTCTCCCGCCTCTGCAGCAGTGCTAAGGAGCAGTGAGCCAAGCAGTAAGGAGCAGCGAGCAGGTGAGCAGTAAGAGTGACGTGTCCCAGACTGCGAGAGGGATGTCCTACTGCTGGCTTAGACCCGATCTCTGGACCTAAGCCAGCAGGCAGACATCCCTCTAGGGGTCCCAGGCTGAGAGAGGGCACAGGCCGGACTGAGGGAAACCCCACCATCAGTGCACAAATTTCATGCATTGGTCCAATAGTATGTATATAAAAGCATGTGTTTAACATCTATAATAATAAAAGCATAATATGCTAATTAGACTGGACAGCCAGACGACCTTTTGGACATCCTTCTGGACAACCTTCCAGACGAAGCCAGAGATGTGAGGGGCAGGCAAACCGATGCAGCTGCTAGGGCCAAGCCCCTTGCATAAATTTTGTGCATTGGGCCTCTAGTATACTTATAATACATGTTACATGCATAATGTTATATATGGAAATTTTTTGATCAGTGGAATAAATAATTTATTAACTTATTTTTATCTAGTCTATCATTTACCTTTAAATCAAATGTGAATAGAAGAGAGCTGGGCTACCATTCACAACATTTTTCTATTAAAAATAAATAAGGAAAGAAAGAACTTGTCCTTCATCATTTGACATAATTAACTTATACTGAAATGCTAATTCATAGTGTTTTCTATTATAATGATTTTGTTTCTTTTCCTAGCTGTTGCATCAATTAGATGGAGGAGGCTCAAGGCCCTCTTTCTATGGCTTAATGAAAAAAATACCTGCCTGGCTTTTAAGTATACAGGGATATTTGTGCTTCTTCTGGACAATGGATCATGTTTTGTTTGTGAATAATTAACTTTATTATGACTGAGCAAGCTTTCTCTTTCATGTTGTTTATGAGAAATCATAATCAACTTTGTGGCCCATCTATAAGAATTTTGTAAGCCATGAATAAAATACTGAAATTTTTTCTGATTCTATTTTATTTTGCCATAGTTTGATCTATCTTTGGTGTGTTTCTGTGTGTTATATATCTGTAGGATCCACTTGTTTGGTGCTGTTATATTGTTTAATCACATATTTTGTAACTATTCAATAAATTATATACAATGTAAACAACAGTTGAATAACTTACCTCATGAAAAATATGTATTCTAGGTATTAAGTTACTGGGTTATTCATTTAAGTTATCTATAGACTTTTCTTTTGTGTTGCACTTTTAAAAAAAAATAGCTCAAATATGCATACAGTTTCTCTAGTTTCTTAATCCCATCTGTTTTTTATTCAGAAAAGGCGTCAAAAGAAAGGCCAGAAAACGAAAGTATCATAACAGACAGACACAGAGCTTATTTAAGCTTAAATTGTAATAAAAATATTTTAACTAAATACAAATTGCTATTGAAATAGCTTACTAAAATATAGCAGGAATCCAAATTTTGCATCTGTTGACATATTCTTCCACCTGTGAATTCAAAGTGGCTGCATAACAACTTAATCATAGGACACATCTTTAGTCCTTGTAAAAGTAATATTATAATTTAAATAAAGTGTTGGCCTATAAATGGTCCTCTTGCTATGCTACATATGGTGAGTTGAGAGAAAAAAATTGTTACTATAAAATAGGGATACACAAATATTTCTATAAGAGATCAGATAATGAATATTTTAAGATTCTCTGCCTATACTGTCTCTTTGACAACTACACAAATTTGCAATTATATCTTAAAATAGGCTAAAGACAGTAAATAGGAAATGGGCAAAAATGGGCATACTGTGTTCTAATACAACTTTATTTAAAAAATAATAAAACACGTTGGCTCATATTTGGCTCTTGGGCCATAGTTTAGTTGACCTGTGAAATTAAAAGTCTATTTCATTTTTAATAAATCTTTGTGTTGTTTTATTGAAGGAGCTTAGGAAATACAAAAAGCGCAAAAATAAAAACATAATTAAGATCACATTCCTAAGAAATAACTCATGTTAACATCATGATTTTAGTTTAATACTTTGTTTTTTTAAAATGCAGAAACATAATTATATAATGAATATACATTTGTTGATAAAAATTTAATAGTGCATATATTCAGTCTATTTTTTTATTTAAAATTATGCCAATATTTGGGAAAGAAACTGAAGCATGTTTGTGTTTTAAAATGCTCACCCTGTGGTACCTTCACCCACATTTCCCCAAATTCTGTGATAGGTTATTATAGGGTCCTGTACTTCAATTATATTTAATCATCACATCATAACCATAACCAAATGGCTTACCAAAAAGTTAATACTATTATACATGCCACACAATGATTTATGAGTATGGATTTTTAATAAGGTAACAGAGAAACTACCAGGTAAGAAATATTAAGGGACCATCATAAACAGCTATGATACCATCAATCTCTGTACTTCTAGTTTCTCAGAGGTATGGGACTTAAAATTCATAATATTCAGTGATTATAAAAAGGATAAATATAGTGTTCTCAAGGACTTATACAGCTACCAGAAATATTTTAATATTTCTTTTGCCTCAGCACTCTCTATAACAGTCATAAAATTGCCATATATTAGTAATAAAGTTTTTAAGGTTTTATTTGTCATTCATTCCTCCAGATAGAAAAGTATGGGGGAGTGACATCTAGGCTCTCTATGTGTATACATATAGCCAGGTTCCTTCTCTTTAAGGGACCTGGAGAAATGCTGATTATTGAGGTGTTGGTAAAAGAAATAGTCTGAAATATTTGATGTATATTCTGATTTTCATAGAGGTATATATTCAAGACTTAGTAATTTTTTAGATAAATAAAATAATTAGGGTACAGTCAACAATAATAACATTCAAAAGTAAATGGAAAGATGTGATTATATCAGAGAGATAACTTCAAGTACCAGGAATAAAGAAATATTTGAGGAAGTTCTATAAATTTTCTTGAACTTTTTCATTAGAAGATAAGGTTGTTTTGCATTGCCTCATCAGTATTTGGGAAATGCCTTCCATAATGTCCACCCAGAGAAACAGTTATAGCCCTTATCAGTGTTGTTCTAATTGTTAAGATAAACTAAAAACATTCTGGAGCACAAAAAGAGAGTTTTTAATCTAAAAATTTAGAATTGTTTAAATCATGAATATCTCAAAGTAGGGAGCCACTGCAGCAACCACATGGTCACCAGAGAGTAGAAGAAAATATGGCTATACTGCAATATTCTAATGCAATATAGAGATGATGTACCATAGAATTGTACACTTGATACCTATATAATCTTATTAACCAATGTCACCCCAATAAATTTAATTTGGAAAATGTTCTTGCCACTTAAATTTCAGAACGGCCATAGCTTAGTGGCAAAATCTTCTGACTGATTGTATCTAGAGAACACTTAATATCTTTCAACCGCCAGTCAGAAATTTTGATCTGTATCTAATACAATCAATCTCACATTGATAATTTAGGCTTAAGAGTTTTCTTGGCTGAGTTATAAACTTTTTAATATCCTTTCTAAAAAGGCTCATATGACTGTAAATCATTTCAATTTAATTCAGTTCAAAATGTTAATTGTTCCCACTGTCAGCATGGTACATTTTGATATATATATCTCCTATATAATAAAAGCCCAGAGACCATAATGGCCTAACAACCAGAACGACCGCTTGACCAGTTGCTATGAGGTGCATTAACCCCCTCTCGGTTCTCTCTCTCCCCCTAGTGAATAATAAAACTTCAGTATATACTGGCACTAGGGAATGAGTTGTCATTGTCCTGGGTGAGTCCGGCTATTGAAACTCAGAGACATAAAGGATCAAGAAGAAAACAATTTGTTACACAGAAGTCTTATTTTAGTTTTGAATTAAGAAATACAGTTCTGTTGAGAAACATTATATTGAGTTAAGCAGTGAGGGTTAATGCAAAGTTTATTCTGACCAGAAACAGAAAATAGAAACAAGCACAAATCAAATCAATGCAAACATTTGTAATGAAGGAAAAACACACTGTGACCACACTCTTAATTTCCCTTGTGTAGCAAGTGAGGGATCTGTCATGTAGGGTCATCCAAAGCATGTGACAAGTGCAAAGCAATTTAGCAGACTGACAGTGGTAGAAACCAACTAAACATTTAATAATGGAATATGTTTGTACTACCTGCTAACCCAATGTTCTCTCTTGTGGAAGAATGATATTATAGCGGACCCTTGTCTGATTCCTGCATTTGGAGAAGGTCTGCCCTGGTGAGACATGAATGTTGTACATTTATTTAGAGAGACTTCTGGGAAATAAAAGAAATAGGAATCTGATTCTTTAGATATTTTTCACAGGGGCTCAGGGTTACCTTACAATATTTACCTACATTGGTGATACCGCCTACATCCCAATGCCAACTGTTATGGATGGGTTTCCAGTCAAACATCTGTTTAACTGACATAATGATTTTTAATTTTATTTATAAAATTTTCTTTCATAGACTGCCATAGTATCTTCCTTTATATTAGCCATTATCTAATATATTGAAGAAGAATTTCAACCTAACTTTTTATCTATCTTTGCTCTCTGTCTTTCTTGAATATTCCTACCCCCTAACAGCAGGATACTACTTTGATTGTCCATTGCTGAGAATAACCACAGTAACGCTGTTAAGAGGTCTTTAGCTAACCCCCACAATGTGTTTCTCAAGAAATTGCTGAAGGTATCTTTTGTGTCCTGTTGGGTTACAATGAGTAACTCAAAAACTATTGGAAACCTGGTGAATGTGGGCACTAAGTGAAGCAGAGCGAAGTAAAATCCTATCACAGAAAGAGTTGTTTAGATCTTATCCACTGTCTGTCCTGCCGATGCCCATTTACTGCCTTGCCATTGGACCCTCCTGACTGTTATATTTGCAACAAATAATTTCTAAGCAGCATTATCAGGGGTTGAGTTGATATAAAATCTTACCCACAATAACATTTGTAGAGATAGGCTAGAGTCTAGACTCTACCTACTCCTGGCCTATTTTGTCATTTTATTTCTCTGAGAGAAAGAGGTTGGAAAGCCAAAAATGACAAAAGTCTACTTTATGTTTATTTAACTTTATTTTAAATCTATTTAGAAATTAGACTTCTTCCTTTAACCAAATACCATCAAAATTTGCCCCTGCATGGCCAGTGTTGCTCAGTGGTTGAGAGTTGACCTATGAACCAGGAGGTCACAGTTAGAATCCTAGTCAGAGTACATGTTCAGGTTGTGGGCTTGGTATCCAGATCTCAAGGGGGACATGCAGGAGACCGCTGATCAGTGATTCTCTCTCATCATTGGTGTTTCTCTCTCTCTCTCCCTCTCCCTTTCTCTTTGAAATCAATCATATATATATATATTTTTTTAATTTCCCTCATGTATTAGGTAGCTTCATGGCATAAATAGTAATGGGCCAGTAAAAGCTGATGGCTGAAAAAGAAAGATATTCATGGGCTATGGGCTATATTTCAAACTTATTGAGAACAGGAACTTTTGTGTCAGCAGAATCTTGAGTCAAAAGCCAAGTTTTGATTGTGTGGTATTAATAATTTAATCATCATTAGCCTTAGTTTTCTTGCCTAATCTAATAAAGGTAACATATCTGCAAACACATTGGAATACTTCTTGGCTGAATTTGCAGTAGCCCACTGTTTCTTCCAAAACCCATTTGTTTTTTAATAGGAGTGAAAAATATTCACATGTGGTGTGGACTGTGGCTCCTGTATCATCTGGGTCTTTAAGAATGTCACTAGTATCTATCATTCCTCTTATAAGTACTATTGATTCTGATTTACTATCTTTACTGGAGATGGAAAGGGCAATATCATCTCAAAAAATTCTATTTGACCTCCCTTACTATGGTAGCTCTCAAAAAGTCAATGGTTATTGGGTTAGTTAACAAGTATGTCAATTCCAAGTACAAAAGTCAAGACTCAGGAAATAACCCCTCATGGGCCTGTGTACCCAGTGTATCCAGTGTTAACCACACCTTGGCCAGAACTCTATTAGTTACCTGTCTCATGTACTTTCAATCTATTAAAGAGCTATAATGACATTTTAGGTTCTTGAATGTCAATATCAACATATGTCTGTATTTAACATTTCTCAAAATGTCTGAATATTTCCCTTTTCCTAGTATGTGATGACATAAGACTATTTGAGAGAGGACTCAGGGAATCATTACTATATACTTATGAGATAGGATTGCAAGGGAATCCCATTCTACTTTTTCATGGGGTCCTAGCCTCTAATTTAGTTAATGGTTTTGGGGTTTAAGATGGGGATTTCAATTTATTTTTAATTGGTGTGGTTAATAGCCCTTAGCTTCCTAATCACTCACTCTTGTTTTTAATTGTATAGATTGAGGAGCACTCTTGTTGGTTGTCCATCAAGGAAACATGATTGGTCAAAGAAAGAAATTGGATTTTGATGCAGGCACATCATGAGCTTCATCTAGTCTCATGGGAGCTTTAGAACTGGAATGGCTTTATATTTTCCTAATGTGGGACTGAAAGCCATGCATTTCTGTCTCTACCTTGACCAGTCATTCTACACAATATGCCTCTGGGGAACAGAAGAAAGCTTTGTGGAGGCCGCTTTTTTCAGCCAACGGCAAACTCCAGGCAATATGTGTGTGTGTGTGTGGGTGTGTGTGTGTGTGTGTGTGTGTGTGTGTGTAGTGGAAGGTAGGTGGACAATGAGATTCAGCTATCAACATTTTCAGAAGCTTAAAGGCAAGTGGTTAAGTCCTCAAAAAAGAGTATGGTCTGAATTTTTCTATAAAAGTCTTAAAAGTCCAGACCATAAAAAAAAAAATAAATAACTGGTAAAAAAAAAAGTTACATTAAAATTAAGGCTACTCCTATTAGATAAGGTAAAATAAAATTACTAAGAGAGGTTAAAATGCATAAACATGCAAAGGATAATAAATGTACAGAATGCATGATATTTCTCCCAATGTTAAGGCCTTCAGATCTGACATATAGAACTATTCATAGTAAGCTTCTGTACAGAATTTCCAGTTATAATCAATGCCCAGCCACTCTGATAAAATTTCTGTTCCTTCATCTTTATAATTTGTTCCTTTGCAAATGTTATTCACTTTGCTTGAACTGAATTATACCCTTCATTGCTGTGTTCATAGTAAGCTTCATGATTTACACTATTCTCTCAAATTCTTCAGCTCAACAATTTGCTTCTGAGTTCCCAATCATATTTGTACCTTTGCTTATCGAAAAATATTCTGATAGACTATGCTATACTGGATCACACATCTTAAATCCACAGGACCTGGCATACATTGTAAATAACAGTATGCACTCTTTCTGTTTCATATACTATCACTGTTTCAAGTTCCCAAAATTATTTATGATTTACTGTTAGAGAGAGTAGTCAGTTATTCATGTTTAGGAAAGTCAGGAAGCTCTTTGCATTGCTTTTTTGCCATCTACACCATATCATTCTACCATCAATATTTTCAAGCTAGATGCCCAGTGCTCAAAATTCATGCACTCAAATGGGTCCCTCAGCCCAGCCTGCATGCTCTCACAGCCCAGGAGGCCTTGGGGGATGTCCAACTGATGGCTTAGGCCTACTCCCCCAGGGAAGTGGGCCTAAGCTGGCAGTCGGACATCCTTAGTGCTGTTGTGGAGGTGGGAGAGGCTCTCACCACCACCACTGCTGTTTCCAGCCATGAACCTGGCTCAGGGCTTCTCCGGGCTCATTGCTTCTGGCTGAGTAGCGCTCCCTCTGTGGGAGCACACTGAGCACCAGGAGACAACTCCTGCATTGAGCATCTGCCCTCTGGTGGTCAGTATGGATCACACATCTTAAATCCACAGGACCTGGCATACATTGTAAATAACAGTATGCACCCTTTCTGTTTCATATACTATCACTGTTTCAAGTTCCCAAAATTATTTATGATTTACTGTTAGAGAGAGTAGTCAGTTATTCATGTTTAGGAAAGTCAGGAAGCTCTTTGCATTGCTTTTTTGCCATCTACACCATATTACTCTAGCATCAATATTTTCAAACTAGATGCCCAGTGCTCAAAATCCATGCCCTCAAATGGGTCCCTCAGCCCATCCTGCATACTCTCACAGCCCAGGAGGCCTTGGGGAATGTCCAACTGATGGCTTAGGCCTACTCCCCCAGGGAGTAGTGCTGCTGTGGAGGTGGGAGAGGCTCTCACCACCACCACTGCTGTTTCCAGCCATGAACCTGGCTCAGGGCTTCTCCGGGCTCATTGCTTCTGGCTGAGTAGCGCTCCCTCTGTGGGAGAGTAGTGCTGCTGTGGAGGTGGGAGAGACTCTCACCACCACCACTGCTGTTGCCAGCCATGAAACTGGCTAAGGGCTTCTCTGGGCTCATGGCTTCTGGCTGAGTAGCGCTCCCCCTGTGGGAGCACACTGAGCACCAGGAGACAACTCCTGCATTGAGCATCTGCCCCCTGGTGGTCAGTACACATCATAGTGACTGGTCGTTCTACTGTTTGGTCAATTTGCATATTAGCCTTTTATTATATAGGATAGGAGATCATTTATTTTGATATACAGGGTGGGGCAAAAGTAGGTTTACAGTTGTATGTGAAACAGAGTTTATTCTTCTACTATTATTTAATAATTATTCTATTATTTTCCATACAAACAACTATAAACCTATTTTTTATTTCGAGAACTGTAGGGCATGAAGTCATTGCTTGAAGCTCAATTTGATTAAAAAATCAATTCCTGAAAAAGTTTATTACTATACGATGTAGGACGGTAAAAATATTCAGAAGTCCATACTGGTTTGGGTCAACATGTTTTATGCAGTGCTTAGATAAGATTTTACACACTTTTGTTTATTCCTCCCCATTACATTCCTATATCCCTACATCATGCTCTTATTATCTTTGTGTATTTACTTCTTATTTATACTTATTTCTTGTTTCTAATCTTTTTTGATTAGAGGCTGTGAGTTTCTTGACACTTAACCACAACCTACAGTGTATGTTATATTAATATTAAAGATCCAAAGTGATTCATAACTCCAACCACATTGTTAACATTTTTGGGAGTTGATTCACCATGGAAAGTGTATATTTATGCATGTGGGTGTGTACATTTGTGAATTATGTACTTGTGTGATGAAACATACTACAGCAGAGTAATCTATGATTATCATCTAAATTGGAAATATGGAGAACTGGAAATAAACGAATAGTGATTTAAAAAGTTACCAGGATTCAGGAACAAAAGTGACCAGAGAAAGTGAAAGAAGAGTAGTGTCCCCTTCTTCCCAATTATACTTTTTTCTATTATGAAGGTTTCAATTAGATAAAATAATTGACTTTACATTGTAAAAGGAAGAAAGCTAGTGTTATTATCTAAGTGCTTCATCTACAATGAAGAGCCTTTTTCTTCAGATTTAAGGGGAAAACAATTATCAAGACAACCTTGAATCTTTTCTCCAAATTTATGGGGTCATGGTGAACTCATTTGTAGATCTAGCTGAATAATAGAATCTGGAACTTGTGTTGTGTTTGACACACCTACAAAGTGTAAAATGAGTTTACTTTTCTTATGACTTCATAGGGTACTTGCAGAAGTCAAGGCTGTATTTGCACTTAAATAAGTATTTGTTCCTGAACTTTCTGGGTCCCAGTTAATGCTGAACTCTGGGATATATTAGGTTTTGGAGTGTAGGAAAATATATACAAAATATGATTATTTTAAAGGAATGGATTAGGTTAGGATTTTAACTACATACAAAGATGGAAATAAATACGATGAATTTCAAAGTTACCCACTGGGATAGAATGCTATAATGTGATTATCAATATGCATTACTTTATGAATGATTGCAGATTTTGTTGATTTGACTAGTCTTGTCAAGGCACTTCAGGGCATAATTGATTAAAATGTTGCATAATTTCATAGATTCTATGACTTACTCAAATTTCAGATTGCTCTACAACTCCAGAAACAAAGTTCCCTGGTGCAATGTGTTTTGTCCAATTCAGTGTACCTGATTGAGATACATGCTTCACTTATTGAACTGAATACTTCATAGACTAAGATTTTATAGCTTTTATCAATGGAAAATATATTTGCATTTTTTGGTTTTCTAGTGGAGAAATTAGAGTATGGAAAAAATCCTCTTTGGAAGGTAAGCTTTGGTGTTAATATGACTATCACTTTTTTGCCATTAGTTTTACTTTGTTTAAGGAGTTTTCCAGGCTCATAAACATTGTCAGCAGTGTAGTTCTCGAACAACAAGAACAGAAACAGTTTTCACACCAACCTGATGATATTAGTCCTCCCATTTAAGCTTGTTAGCAGTGAATATATGTGCATTTAAGTCCTTTTTTTTCAGTGTTGCTTCTTTTCACTGCTCATGAGACAGATTGTTTCTGAAGCATACATTTTCTTAATTAGAATAATGCTTTAAAAAGATTTTTTAAAGTAATAAAAATAAAATGGTAATCATTTTCCTTAAATAAATGCCAACATGTTTATGTTATGGTGTTGTTTCTGTATCTTGAGATTTTTTGGTACATAACAGCAGATCCTCAGATTGGTAGAAAGAGAACACATATATATTTGGCAAGACTAATTTAAGTTCCTAATTTATACATCAAAGCAGATAGAAACTTAGCTGAGGCTCTCTGGCAAGATGGAGAAAGAGAAGTAAAGCTAACATTTAATAAACTTTCTCTACTTTTGACTAGTTTTAGATTTTTAAGAGTCTTGATTTTT
Organism: Myotis davidii; assembly: GCF_000327345.1. NCBI lineage: Eukaryota > Metazoa > Chordata > Mammalia > Chiroptera > Vespertilionidae > Myotis > Myotis davidii. Next base: position 2,318,492 of record NW_006282396.1, read on the forward strand.
TAGTTATTCCCTCTCTCCAGAATCCCTTATTATTAACACCTCAAATCATCCACAACTCAAAAGAAACCTCACAATGGATAAAAGATATAAGAACATACTGTTGACAGAGGAAGAAACCTAAAAGGCCAATAACCAAATATACAAATGGTGAACCTACTACTAATCATTAAGTATATTATAATAGTAAAGTGGCATTTCTTGCAGAATAAATTAACAAGAAAATAAATGGCTAAGATTTGGAAAATAAACAGGAGAAGAGAAATTCATATATTTTAGAAACAGTAGAATTGATAATGATATACTGAAATAATTAAACATGAG
>NW_006282396.1:2318982-2324803 GCF_000327345.1 Myotis davidii
TTTATTTATTTAAAAATGTATAGAAAGTAAAAATGTAAAACTTTTGTCTTAGAATGAATCACTCTTCTCTTATATGAGGCAATGCCTCTTTGGAGGTTGGATAGGGAAAATGAGTTGGAATGGGAAATTAGCAGTACAATTTTTTAACAGCAAGTGATCTGATACAAATACCCACTGCTTGATATAGGCAATGTGTGCCTGTTCTCAATTGTATGCTCAAAGTAATAAATGCAATTAAAAATAAATGAAGTTTAAAAACCCAAAGAAAAAATACCATCTCTTGACTTTGTAAACCACCCCAATGTTTTTCTATTTTTTCCCACCTCTGTATAGGGGATTCTTAGTGAAGTTGAAATATCATGATTTATACTCTTCTCTCAAATTCTTCAATTCAACAATTTGCTTCTGAGTTCCCATTTGACTCATTATGAGATGAATACTATCCAACACTACACAAAATGTCTTCACATTCAATTACTAGTGAGCTTATTGTTAAGTCTGCTGCACATGAGTGACCTCTTAAGAGCATTTAATTCATTAACACTTCCCTGACTTGTACAATTTTGGCCACATTTTATCATTCTTTACTTGACAATTAAGTTACTATTTCTGATATACTCCTCTGGATCTTGCTGCTCTCCACTCTCTCTGTACACAATCTCCTTTATTTTTAAATCTTTGCAAAAATAACCAGATACACTCATTTCTCAAATTTTCATATCAAGCCCAGACCTTTCTTCTAAAATCCACGTATTCAACTACCTATTGACATCTCCCTATGTAAGTTTTACATTTTTCTCAAGCTTAGAAAGTCAACAATTAACTTTTATTATCTCATTACAAATTTTTTCTTCCCCTTTGTTACCCCATGTAGTAAATGTTGCTCCTTACACCTAGTAACGATGCTAGAAATCTTGACACATGATTTTCTTTTACCCTCCTACATCAAAATCCACATCCAAAATACACTCCTCATGCCACCTCTCTCCATCTACCCAAACCACTAAATGTTCAGTGTTGTCTCTAAACTTCTGCTACCTACCTTGGATCCTCCCAACTCATTTTACATGTAGCAGCCAGAACATAGTTCCTCATGTAATACAGCTTTGATCATATCCCATTGCAATTTGGATCAGAGCTACATTCATGGTCAATAAAGATTGACTTTAGGAGATTACTTCTTAGTCTCAATACTCACTTCAAATTCATTTCCTTTTCCTCATTATTTTGCAGACACACCAATACCCTCTCAGTTCCTTGAGCACATCATGTTTCATCCTTCATAGAGGCTTGCTCAAAAAATTCCTCCTACTAGAACCCTTGCTCCCATACCTGGATCAAATTAAATCTTATTTATATGTCAATTTTCAATTCTAGTGAATATATGTCAATTTTCAATTCCAGTGACATTGTTCACTGAAAAATTAGCTGGCCCCAATTATGTTCTGTCAAACCTCTCTGTTCTTTCCTTTATAGCTTTTGTTACTGTTTATAACCAGATTTTATTTCCAGTGTATCCTAGCTTTTATTACTAGTTTAATGCCACTGGATGACACTAACATTATAAAAACAAAACCATAAACAAAATTTACTGTTCCTTGACTGTATGTTGACTATATAATTGACATATATAACATTCTCTAAGTTTCAGGTGTATAAAATTTTGATTTACACATTTATATATTGCTAAATGATTACTATTGTTGTTAGCTATGCCTATATCATGATCACATTATAACCGTGTGTGTGTGTGTGTGTGCGCGTTGAGAACATTTAAGATCTCTCTTAGCAGCTTTCAAGTATAAAATTAACTACAGCTATTTGGGAGAGCTTAGTTGACTGTTTGTGAAGGGTTGTTTTTAAGTTTTATTTTCTCTGATTCAAGTGAATTGACTGTGGCTTAAGTTTTGGTTTGCTTACTAGGCTACCAACGCATTAGAGTCACCCCAGTGACTGGCCTCCATGTTTAATTACTTTTTAAAAGGTTATTATGTTATTCTAGAGCTGGTTGTTCACGGGCTGCATTTTAGGAAAACAATAAGATTTTTAGTATTAAGAAATGTTTTTGTTTTTCTGCATGTGTGTGTGTTTGGTGTATGTGTGTGCATTTTGTTGTTGTGCGTGTGTGTTTTTTGCAAAGAAATACAGGCGATTTTGGAGGAATTTCATTTTCTTTTGTTTTGGGTATATGTTCTCTCTTTTTTGACAAGTTGACCTGGTGTCCTTGTATCCATTCAAATTCTATTAGGCAGAGTTTTTATTGTGAATCTATTTGTCATTCATATTAATAAAACCTAAGATAAAAATAATGATGACATAAGCATAATTTAAGTTCATTAAATTATTTTTATAACTTAAAATTTCCCTTCAATTTCAACTTGGAAAAAAAGTTTATTCATATAAATTTCGTTTTACTTAACAACAGCAACAACACCAAAACTCTTCTAGGTACAAAAGGTGTTTTAATATTCAATAGCAATTCCCTTTATATTCAAAGATAATATGAATCTCCAATTCCACAGATGTCAAAAAAAAAGACATTATAGAAAAATAAATATCCACTTTTACTTATAGTTAGAATCACATTTAGGTCCTTTTGAAAACCGCTAAGACTAAAATCTCAACTCCTGAAAAAGCTTATGGCAATTTGTCATTTCAATTATTAACCCTATGCTATCTAAATACAAGTATGGCACTACTTGGAATCTCTAGAATCTCAGTAACACATTTTGCTTTTGATTACATGGTTTGTTTTGGCACTGTCCATTTAAGTCATATAGTTTGGCAATATTTTAACTGCCATTTTTTTTTACTTCAAAATTATCTTCTTTGGTGGGTGATGTTTACGTCTATGCTAAAGTTTCTTATTAAGAGAATTGTTAATAATGGCTGATCACTTCAGCCAAAACCCCATGGTAAGGGCATTCACTGGAGAACATTGTAATCTTATTTCTCCCCTCAATTCTTACAAATTTATTTTAATGTGTAATAGGCTCGCATAGTAATGTTTTGAGAGATTAAAAAAAAATTCATGTGGCCATTAATTACCCATTTCAAGAAAACTTTTCTATATTGTAATTCAGGGGAAGTATAAGAAATTATCAAATGTTTAAAAATGGAAAAAACACACACACATGTATGGAAGTGTCAGGTTTTCTTGTCATCAGCTGTCCTCTGTAAATGTAAAGTATTTGCTTAGACTTAAAGTGAAAGGCCGGGGCCTAAAAACCTCTAGTAAATCTCCTATATTTTCTAAATTCTCTAAAATCTCCTATAAATCATTCCCAAATTAAAGTGGTATAGATTTTAGGAATCAATTTGGAGAAAACCCAGCAATCTACAAATTAAACTTGTATGAATTTAGCAAATATTAAATTGGCTTGCTGGTGGCTTTATTCCTCATATGCTGATTTAGCATTATGCAAATTTTTCCAGAAAAAAATGGTAAAAGCATCAGGAACTTGGTTTTGTAAAGATAATTTTGAAAAAAATCATTCAAATACATAAGGCTATTTTTCAATTACAGGTTAATATTTACTTGCTAAGGGGATTTTTATTAAGGGGATATTTTTTAAAAAATGAGTAAACCCTAGTTTTAATTACATGGCTTATTCTGACAATTATTAAATTGTTGTTTTAACTAACTTTATCAAGCAATCGCAACTCTCAGGCAATTTCAACCCTGCCAAAATACAAAACAACAAGATAGATTTACCTAACCGCCTAAAATAAAACTGACAAAATTTATGAAACAATGGCTTTCAAAACATTTCTGGCCAGTGATCCGTAAGACTGGAAAACAAACAACATGAGCATATGGATGACACAGTCTGAGAAAGTTTCTAGGCTGAGGAATAGGGTACGCAGGTGAAAATTGGGAGACTTCCTGAATTGAAGAGATAGACCTGCATTTCCCGGTCTAGGTGGTTCTAATTAACAGGACCAAGTGTGGGATAGAACAGAGCTCCACCGAGAGATAACTTCAGGCATATCTAGATGCCTAGATATGTCCCCTTGGAATATTTCACTGACTTCTGATCAGGGCAAGTATGTAAGAAAATTAATGTAGGTTTGGAAAAGAACCATCAGAAAAGATTAAAGATATGTGCACAGACCTCATACAGTCCTAAGAATAGTGCTTATCTCATCATAGATGCAAAAACCACTTGATTCGCAGGACATTGTGTAGAGGGCACGGACTGGTAGTGCCTCAATAATGGAGTATAACAGCCATAGCCTGACATGGCTATGCGTCTCACAAATCATAAAACCAAAACCCCCAAGTCAAACTCTTTTTAAGTAACTTAACAGCATATCAGAACAAATTCCAAGAATAGGAATTATAGCATTTATCACCAAAAGAAGTATATTACTTAAGTCCTTAAGACAGAATGAAAATGGCAATGAATAAAAATATTGATCCCCACACAAATGAATGAAGAGTAGTGGAAGAAGTAGCTATGTAAATACATAAAGTTGTTCTTAATATTTAAATATATTTTTAAATAAATGATTCTTTAAACAAAATAAATAAAAATGTTGAATGAAGTTTATAACATGCTAGAATCCTGATGCATAAAATTCATGCAAGGGGCTTGGCCCTCGCAGCCCCGGGTTCATCTGGAAGGTTGTTTGGCTATCCAGTCTAATTAGCATATTACGTTTTTATTATTATAGATAAGTGAAGTGTAAGGCATAAGTAAAATGTATGACAAATTAGCACAAAACACAGGAGAAAAGAAATGGAAGGATATTATTATAAGGCTCTTACGCTCTGTGTGAAATGGTGTGATACCATATGAAGGTAGAATCAAAAAAGTTACAAGTGTATATTGTATATTTTACAAATATTTCATAACTTGCCAAATGACATTGATGCTTTTTAAATATTAGATCAACATTCAGTAGCAAAAATAATCACAAATTGGTCATATTTCCTCCTTTGTGTAAAGTGATGGATAACTCCTGATAAATTTTTAAAATATTATCTTATTGATGTTTGTGATTGAGTTTAGACTTTAATTTCCCTGTTCATATTACTCTTGTTATGATTTCCTATCAAGCTGGCCTCATGAGATAGGCTGGAACTGTCACCTCTTCTGTAACCCTTGGAAGTATTAGTTAGATTTGTGCTTATCTTCCTCTGTATTGGGTAAAATTCACTATATTCTTTCTGTTAAGACCTTTAAATGCAAAGTTAGTATCATTTTAAGGTCTAGGTTATTTAGAGTTTCTATTCTTAATTTTTGTTAGTATTGGTAAATTGTATTTTTTTATGATATTGAAATTCCATTTATATTTTCAATTATATTGGTATAAAATATTTTTTATAATATGCTTTTCATATCTTTAATATATGTAGATATGGATATATCCTTCATTTTAAATTCATTGCATTGATGCTTTTCACTAATGCTTTTGTGATCATTGTAGCCACTTATTTTATAATTTGTATCTTTTACAACTAATTCTAGATGTTAATCCTTTTTGTGTCCTTGTTTTGTAGTTCATTAATTACATCTCTCACTTGATTTTGTTTCTTTTTTCAAATTTTGAGGAGTTTTCATGGATTTTAAAATTTTTTTGTTATGGCATGATTTTTTAAAATCTCTACTTCTTAAAATTTTAATTTGTACTCTTTTTAAAACTAGAAATAATGCTATAATTACTCTCTTTTGCAGCTTTTCAGAATATTTAATTATCACCTAAAATTCAGTGACAGTAGCTTGCTTTTCCTAGGATGACAACCATGCTTTAGCAGGTAGGCACTGGGCAGAGGCAGGACAACTTGTATTTTTTGCTTATCTCTCTTGGTTAAAAT
>NW_006282396.1:2325093-2326684 GCF_000327345.1 Myotis davidii
AGTCCTGGTGTGTGGATTCGTGCACAGGTGAGGTGCCTCTGAGTGGCCTGCAGGGATGGGGCCAAAACCTACAGTCCAATGCCGCCTGCAGCTCCTACCTGCTGCTCCCGCTCATCTTGGTCCCACTGTGCCTTTCCTAGGCTCACGCCCAAACAGTCCGGATTGGAAGAGGCTCGTGCTGCTGCAGCAGCGCTCACCAGACATAAGCCCTGCGTCTGGCGATCTCCCAAGGGAAGTGGCCTGCAGGATCGGGCTGAAACCAGCTCTCCAACATTCCCCAAGGGGTCCCGAATTGTGAGAGGGCACAGACCAGGCTGAGGGACCCCACCAATGCAGTTGGGCCAGAGAGGGACTGCAGGAGGGCTCCAGGGCATGTCCAGCCCATCTCCCTCAGTCCTGATCACCGGACTTCAGCCACAAGCTAACCTACTGGTTGGAGCATTTGCTCCCTGATGGTCAGTACACTTTATAGCAACTGGTCAACTGTCTGCCCCCTGGTGGTCAGTGCGTATCATAGCGACTGGTCAACCAAGTCTTCCGCACGTCATAGTGAGTGGTTGAGGTTGAGCAGCCTTAGCATATTATTATGCTTTGACTGGTTGTTTGGTTGCTCTGCCATTTGGTGTATTTGCACATTACCCTTTTATTACATGGGATACTTTTAGATGTTATGGTTGTTTCATTCAAGAGCATATCCATGGAGCTCCTCACACTGCTGTTCATGATGTTACTTCCCTATTTTTCTTTTCTTTCATTTGTACTTTGATATTTTCATTAGCCTGTTTGCTTTTCACACACACACACACACACATACACACACACACACACACACACACACAACTCCTGTATTGGTGGTGTTGTTAAACTACTGCTCATAAACCAAATCTGCCCCACTGCCTAATTTTGTAAATTAATTTTTATTGAAACACAGTCATCCCATTAGTTTACTTGTTGTCCATGCCCACCTTTTCTGTCTTGGTGTCACAATAGCAGAGATGAGTAGTTGTGACAAAGACCCTAGGGCATAAATATTTGCTATCCTGTCCTTTCCAGAAAAACATATGGCTAGAATATTTCAGTGAATTTTTATTCTTCCATTTTCATTCATTTTTTTAAACTACTTGGTTTATATTATATAGTTTTAAAAATTTCCTTCCATATATTAAAAATTGTTTTATGATATATATATATATACACAAACACAGATACATTGCTTTGCTCATATTACTTTTTTTAATGTTTTTTTTTTTGGTGGTGGTGATGGTGGTGGTTAGGGCATTTTCTCAAGCATTTCCCTCATATTAATTACATGGATGCTACCTTTTTTTAATTCTTACACAATTACAAATTATTTTTCCCCCTGACACATGAGTAATATTTTAACTGAGATTAGGACTCTCGGGTCTCTGTACTTTTATTTTTATTCTATATGGTGCTGTTCATTTATAGCCTCCTCTACTTGCAAAGAAGAATTTTGTGGTTAAATTGTCTTTCTTTAATATATTTGTCCTCAACTTGTAAGATCATTCGTGTTAATCTTTCATTCAAACATTTTCCTACTGATCATCATTAATATTGACATTCCATTTTA
>NW_006282396.1:2326740-2345813 GCF_000327345.1 Myotis davidii
TCACTTCTATTTTGTTCATTGAATTTCCAACTCAAAATCCTTGATCACAGTGCATGAAAATATTTCATCTACTAATGTATTTCCCTTAAAAATTCAATTTTGTCTTTGTATTTAAATTTCTCATGTGGATTTTCTATGAGTTCTACTTCAGTGGAAATTACCTATTCTTTATATTCAGTCACTTTTCACATAATGATCTTAGTTCACCTGAGTATAGCTAGCTGTACAGCAGGCCCTCAAGTAATATTGTTTTGTGCAACATCTTTTCATTATAAAATTGATGAGTTACTGTAGGAACTTAACTCTTGTTTATTCCACTGAGCCTATGATAAAACTAGTTTGTTATACATTGATCCCCTTAAAGTTACAGAACCTGTCAAAAATATTATGTTAGGACTTACTGTACCAACTTTGGCTGCACATTAGAATCACCTGTGAAGCTTTGGAAACTACCCTTGACTGTTTCTGCAGATGTTCTGTGAGGTCCCAGGTGATCTTAATAGGCAGTCAAGGTTGAGTCATAGAAACTTTGTTTATTTTGCTTCATTATGGCTTGATGTACCCTTCTATCTACTATCTGTTAGGTGAAAAGCAATTAGGACAGTGAAAACTAAAAAGAGATTTTGGATCAGATGCTAGAAGACTGATATTGAGAAACTACAGAGTCACAAATGGAAAGAACTAAAGCTTATTAACATCATTACATCTGGATTATATACCTAAAAGTAGATTAAAAAAACAACAATCATGAAGCTCACCTAATTCACAGCAATTTTGGTCTCTTTTCACAGTTGCTTTATCAATATCTTAAATAATATAAGTATGTAATAGGAACTAAAGTCTATCAGTGAGAGGGAAAAGAAAAGACAAATACAATATTTCATCCTTATTTGCACTCTATGTTTTCTTGGATATTACTCTTCTTCTACTTACAAGCTTTTTTCCTGTGTAAATCATCATTGAGCATGATCATAACACTGCCTTACTCATAAATATGACTATTTTAGTATTAAGAATACTGGGTATTAAATTGATGTGCTAATATTAATTTCTTTCTTTAAATACTTAATTCTTCAGAGCCTGAATAACTTCTGCTTTAATGTACTCTACTATTCTAGTTGACTATTACTAATATAATTTCTGTATTACTATGCATCTCAAGTTTAATCATTTACCTATTCTACCTTACTCTGAACTTTTGACTCACGGAACTAAAACAGAACCACTAATTTTGACAATTATTCCCATATTTTCTTTATAATTATGTTCTCTCTGTCTATGAATATGAAGCTAGAATTAGCACCTTATTCTTCTTTATAACCTCTTTGAATCCTGGCATAATTCTGAGCAAATAGCATATCTATATTAATAAAAGCCTAGGTGGCCCTCGCACCCTTGTGCAATGCCCTCACGTCATCACAAGATGGCCACCACAAGATGGCCAGCAGGGGAGTGCAGTTGTGAGTGATCAGGCCTGCAGGGAAGGGCAATTGGGGGTGATCAGACTGGCAGGGGAGCAGTTAGGCATCAATTAGGCTGGCAGGGGAGTGGTTAGGGGGCAACCAGGCAGGCAGGCAAGTGGTTAAGAACCAGCAGTCCCAGATTGTAAGAGGGGTCCCAGATTGGAAAGGGTGCAGGCTGGGCTGATGGACAACCCCTCCCCCATGCACAAATTTCATGTACTGGGTCTCTAGTGTTATATATGTCTATCTTAGGTCTAGGCTTAAGAGTTGAAATAAATTTTTGATACTTTTGGACTAATTAGCTTAGATCTTTTGAGAATAAAAACACAGATTTCAGAAATAAACAAGATTTAAAAAATCAACAACTCAGGCATATATAATATCCTCTCTGCTGTCACCCTAAAACTTAATTAGAAAGTATATGAATGAATGAATGGAGATTGAGCTACACATTTTTTTTTTCAATTCAATAATGAAATAAGAGGTACCTTTTCCCAAGGAGAAGGAGAACTTGAGAAGAGGCATCAGTATACCTGATATTTCAACAAACTTTGAAGACAAGAGGGAAAATGGAGGAATGGTAACTGGTTTAGGAAGCAAATTTATTATGAGTACCTGAGTATGAGATATCAATGAGCTAAAAGTTCTTCATTGAACCCTTAAAGACTCATTACGTGAAGGCATCAGGTAGTGCAGAAGGCAGAGATTGAAAAGAAAAAGTTGTCAAAATCAAAGTACAGAGTAGTTGGAATCATGTCCTCTCACTCACATAGAAAGTAACCTAGCAACAATCCTTTCATACACTCATAGGGCACATATTCTGTAGGCAAACTGAATGTTAGTACACTGCAAGTGCGGGAGCTTGTCACTTGAGAAGGCTGGAGTAAGTAACTAGGGAATTAATTAACAGCTGGCATGTTAATTGCTACACATCTACCCCTTCTTAGGTCCAGCTCCAGCAAAACAAGTGAGCAAATTTATATCCTATGGACAAGAAATAGGCAAAAGGAAGTTCCAGTTCACAGCTGGACCAGCCCAAGACAGTGCCAAATTTAAGTTGACTCTTAAAGATTGAGCACTGTGAGATCTCCACGGGTGGGTGGGAGAGGGCCCTAGGGATTATTGAGCAGCTAGAGAGCTAGTGGGTTTAACTTTGGCCAAATTTTTGATAGGTATACAGGAGATCTATTGGAGTATTTGGAAGAAAATAACAGTGGAAACAATATTTAGATAAAATAAAGATGAAGTAACTGCAGGAAGAAACAATACAGAGGGGCTAACTCTGAGAATTGGGAATTAGGGTAGAAATAGGGAGATAGCGTGTTGTTTTTCATTGTAAGTGCTTTTAGGCTTTATTTGATTTTTTAACTTTTTTATTGTTTAAAGTATTACATATGTCTCCTTTTTTCCAGGTTGACACCCCCACCCCAGTCACTCCCATCCTTGCGGGCAAGCCCCCACCGCCCCAGTCTCTGTGTCCATTGGTTATGCTAATATTAATGCATACAAGTTCTTTGGTTGATCTCTAACTCCCCTCTCCCCTGCTTTCTCACTGGGATTGGACGTTCTGTTCAGTGCTACCTTGTCTCTGGATCTAGTTTTGTTCATCAGTTTATGTCGCTAAGCGAAATATGCCAGTCAGAGAAAGATACATATCGCATGATCTCACTCATATGTGGGATATAATGATCAATATAAATTTATTTCATTTTTTTTAAAGCCGGGCATTTACACTACTTTGGTAAACAAGACAATTTGAAAGTAAGTAACATTTAAGATTCAGAGACATACTACGGGGTGAAGAGACAATAGGTAATTTCCATTTGTTCCTTTCATAGCTAGTCTTTATTGATAGTCCATAAAAGCACCTTTTTTTTGAACACACAAAATTATATGAGTGAATTTATTATCTGGATAAGAAGTATTATTGGGTAAATATTAAACTCATTTTATAGAGCTTACATAAAAGGACTGTGGATGAAATAAAAAAGCAAAAGATAAAGCAGCAATGAAGTAAAATACTTTTGGAAGAAGTGAAAAACTTTAAGAGGGAATAGGTAAAATAAAGTTGGTATTTATCTATTTATCTATTTATGTATGGTTAATCCTCACCTGAGGATATTTTTCCATTGGCTTTTAGAGAGAGTGGAAGGGAGGGGAAGAGACAAAGGGAGAAAAACGTCATGTGAGAGAGAACCACCATTTGGTTGCCTCCTGCACACACCCGGATCCTTCAGTCTATGGGCCAATGTTCTATCCACTTAGGGCATAAGGTTGCTTTTTGAAAAGTGGATGTGAGTTACAGAGCAGAAACAGAATAAAGCAGAGAAAAGAAAGTAAAAAAAAAACTTTAAACCAAGCATGAATACTTTAAATGCTTTGATTTTGAAATGAATTATAATACATGATGGGTGCTATGTAGCATACATTTAAACTCATAACACACAAAAGAAAATACTAATATGTGTTGCTGAAAACGTTTCCCTAGGAGCATGATTTTTCTTTAATTCTGTAGCAGAGATAGGCAGAGTATTCATCAACACTGCTGTAATACATTTACTAACCTATCATAGATTTGTCGGGGAGGGGGCCCTATGACCAAGACATAGGGAACAAAGGTGATCAGCAGTGATGTGCAACACTTCCAAGTGTGTCCATAAAATCTTCCATATATTTCCCTGCAAACTCCACTTTGACTTGTTAATGATGAGCACCCAGGCCTTTGAAGCCCCCCTTTGAAGATGGATAGAGCTGCCGAATGGAGCAGGCCTGGGTACATCTATCAATGCCGCTTTGAGAAACATCACATCAGAAATATTCATTTAGACTCCACATGAGTGAAAAATAAACTTCTATCACATGAGTCATTATACAGTTTGTGTCCTGTGTGTTACAACTAATATCCTAACTAACACATTTCCTATATATTAAATGAGATGTGGCATGGGTTAAGCTAGTGATGTCAAAATAGGCAAATAATTCTCTATAACTGTAAGATATTCAATAAAGTAAAATAAAAAAAGTATGCAAGAATACTGGAAAGGAGAAGAAAGATCTATCAAGTTGCCAAAGATAATCCAATAAATCATTAAGACCAATTACTAAAAGAAAGACATCATGACTAAATATGATGTTTTTTAAAAGACGCAATTGCAAATAATACTGACGAAATATGTTGCAGAATGTAATATCTCTACCTGGAATTATAATATTATGTGACTGGGCTTTTCTCCCCTGAACTTGGCCAGTTATTTCTCAGGTTTTTCATTTGTTTGTTTTGTGTGGGTTTTTTTTTTTTATATATATATCTTTTCTCACTGATGCATGGGAATTCTTCCAATAGTGAGGGGTTCTATTTATAAATTTTAGGTACCTTACATTTGTCATAAACATTTTCTTAGTGTGCCAATTTAACTTTATTAATAGTGGATCTTTAATATTAATAAAACAATATATATTCACTGAAGAGCATTTATAATTAATAATAATAAAATATTCATTAAAATCAGTCCCATCTAGACAGTCCAGACCAACATGGCTTCACTGGGCTTTTGACTGGTCTTTTCTCCCCTGAATTTTACCAAATATTTAAAAAATTAATTAATTATTATTTCAATTTTCTGTTTTAAAAAGGAGACAAATTCTACATTCAACATTTTGTAAGTTTGAGATGCACATGTGTTGAAATGATACATGTGTGTATTGCAATATAATTATTATCATAACTTTAGGTCACACCTCTATCATGTAACATAATTATATGACTTTTTTGTGGTAAGAACATTTAAGAATAAGTTTCTTAGCAATTTTGAAGTGTATAATATATAGTATTATATGCTATAAACACTATGCTGTACTTTGATATCTCCAGAACTTACTCATCTTCTAGTAGAAGGTTTGTGCCCTGTAACAGTATCTTTCCCTTGCCCCCTAACCCCAACCCCTCGTAATCACCATTCTATTTCCTGTTTCTATGAGTTTGGCTTTTTAGATTTCACATATAAATGGTATCATACAATATTTTATTAAGTTTATTGGGTTGACATTGTATATAAGATGATATAGATTTCAAGTGTACATTTCTATGATACGTGGTCTATATAAATGTATGCCCACCACTCAAAATCAAATCATTTTCTGTCACCATATATTTGGCCCCCTTTACCCTTTACTACCCCCCACTCATATCATACAATATTTGTCTTTATCTGGTTTATCTTACTAAGCATGATGCCCTCCTGGTTTATCCAAAAGGCAGAATGTCCTTCTTTCTCATGGCTGAAAAATTTTCCTCTCTCTCTCTCTCTCTCTCTCTCTCTCTCTCTCTCTCTCTCTGTCAAAGGAATAAATTATTGACTATGGATTCAAGGGTTCACATCTTCTTTATCCATTCATCCATTGCAGACACTTAAGTTGTTTCCATATCCTGGAGTGGACTATTGTGAATAAAGCTGCAATAAACATGGAAGTGCATATATCTCTTCAATATCCAGTTTTCATTTCCCTTGGCAATCTATCCATATGGTAGTTTTATTTGATTATTTTTGAGGAAACACTATATTGTTTTACATAAAGGTTGCTGCACTGATTTACATTTCCACCAACAATGCACAAGCATTTTTGTGTGTTTTTTCCACATTGTTTCTGACATTTATTGTTTTTTGTTTTCTTGATGATAAGCATTAAAAAAAGTGTGAGTTAATATCTCTTTGAGGTTTTACTATATATTTCCCTGATGATTTGAGCACCTCTTTATATACCTATTGGCCATGTAGATGTCTTCTTTAGAAAAAAAAATGTCTATTCAGTTCCTCTGCTGATTTTAAATCATACTGTTTGTTTTCTTGTTATTGAGTTGTATGACTTCTTCATATATTTTGGATATTCATCCCTTATGAGATATATGGTTTGAAAATATTCCTTCCCATTCAATCTTTCCTTTTCATATGGGGATTGCTTTTATTATTTGCTAGAAAATAGTAACTGCTTTCACTTTTCCATGTTACTGTTTATTATTTTTACATAATTTACCTCAAGAATAGAAGTGTAAAAGTCACACCTTGTTCATTTTTTCATAAATATCATAACATACTGTAGAAACATGCGTTTATTTGTTCATTCAGAAATAGCCTACTATTTACCAAGCGATAGTTGGTCAGTTATTAGTGTTATAATGATGAAGAAAAAGTGAGAGTTCCTATCTTCACAGGACCTACAGGGATGACAAGAATTATATTAAAAAGCATTTGTGTTATGAAAAAGTTAATCGGAAGCTAGATGACAACTATATAAAAGGAGACCTGATCATATGTAGAAGATTCACAAATTATTTTCCAAGGAGGTACTGGTTGAATTGAGGTCTGGTTTTTTGTAAGCAATTCTCCTTTAAGTAGATACAGGAGGATGGAGAACAGTGGTTCGAGGCTCATAATAAATGCTTCATGTTGTTGCCGGAGGATTCAGTTGGTGGGATGCCTCCGTCACTAGTGGGAGTGGGGTGGCTCTTGCACATCTTCAGAAAATGAATTACTAAGACTCACACATGAGAGTGGATATTTTTTATTTGTGCTGAGCTACATCTCTTGTTTTGCAAAGTCTATTGTCTTTAAACCAGTCCTGGGAAATGTGCAGTGTCCAGAGTTTCCATTTTATGGTGAAGTTGAGTCCAGGCATTGCATCGGGTTAGATTCAGTCCATCACTCCATTGTGTGGGACCCCCTGAACATGAGCCATGTGAGCAAATGCAGGGAGTGTACCCCCTGCAGCAGGAGACAGGCACAAGCAGCAGGAGAGTGGGGCTCCTTTATTCCAGAGCTTAAATATCCAATCTTCCCGCTTGCAGTGGCCATGCCTATTCTGGCCACTGACTTGTTACCAGGTGTGACTGATAAGTAAGCCCTCTACCCAGGACAGGCGTGTGTCTTCCCACTTTACCCAGAGCTTCCTGGGCAAGTGTCTATTGTCTAGTCCCTTCCCCCAGTGATCTGCAGGAAATAGACTTAAGGAATGTTAACTGCACCTTCTTGGCAAAGCTGTATAAATGGCATGCCTATATTATCTAGTCTCCATTTACTCCCTTCCTGTTAATATTAACCAGGTTATTAATGGTATCAATATTACATTCATAGAAACAAAAGGATGTTAGATTAGAATAAGGACGCATAACATGGATGACAATATTGGGCAATGAGTCTAGAGAAGTTACAAAAAGGGAGAGTGAGCATGGAGGCCATAAAAGCTAGGTGAGTTTCTTTAAAGAGCAGTAAGGAAAGTTTGAAGAGCTTTAAAAAAGAAAATGTATGTGATCAGATTTCCCTCTATGTTATTTGAATGGATGAAGCTGACTGCTAAGTTAAGAAGAAATGGAGGAGATTGGGCTGTGGGATTGTCAATCATGGCTTTAGTTGTTGACATACTGAATTTGGAAAACCTTTAAGAAATCGAAAGAAGATCTATTAGGTAGACAGATTTATGAAGGCTCTGTTTGACTTAAAATTGTAAATCATGAACATCTCAGTATACAATCGGCAATTCAGTAAATTGGATGAGACGTTGTAGAGAAAATGTACATTGTTAGAAAAAGAATGTCCAGAACTGAGTTTTAAGGAACTCTATTACTTAAGAATAGAGAAAAGAGGAGGAACTTGCAAATAAGGAAGAAGAAACAAAGAAAGTAGAATGACTTTCAGAAGAGTAAAATGACATGATGTTAAAGAAATAGTTTATTAAAAAGACAGGAAATGTCAGAGTATGGAATGCATTATCAAATATGTTATGGACTAAAATATGTTAGATTTCAATTCATGACCAAATATGTAACTAAAATACAGATGCACCCATTAAACCACTAATTATATTAAATGCTACACAGGCAACTCTATGTTAAGCATACTTTTTAAAAAAATCTCCTTTATAGCAAGTAAGTGCTGCCTTATACAGCAGCCCCAGGAAGTTCCACTCACACAAACTCTTAAGAGTCACTGCCATCAGAGATTCAGTCCTGTCCCTGGGTCACTAAAACAATAGATGCCACACTGCAAGGCAAGTAGTACAGTTATGATGTAAGATTTACCAAGAATGCAGTTTAGCTAGATATAAAGCCCTTAAATCTTCCCTCACAAGACTACATGAGTTGGAAGTTGGAGACCAAAGTCTTCTAATACCTTGAAGGTTGTTGGTGTTTCTGCTTTACCCTAAGTGAAATAGATGTGTTGCCAGGAGACCTTCACTCACATGGAGAACTTCATAAATGATTCCTACAGTTTTGAGGGACTGTGTGTTTACGTCTCTCTAGAGCAGCGGTTCTCAACCTGTGGGTTGCGACCCCTTTGGGGGTCGAACAACCCTTTCACAGGGGTCACCTAAGACCATCGGAAAACACATACATAATTACATATTGTTTTGTGATTAATCATTATGCTTTAATTGTGTTCAATTTGTAACAATAAAATTGGGGGTCACCACAACATGAGGAACTGTATTAAAGGGTCGCGGCATTAGGAAGGTTGAGAACCACTGCTCTCGAGAATCTAAAGAGGAAGAGTTGGTCAACCCAGGCTGCTTTGAAAATGGAGGCAAGGAAAGGTGACTGTATTGGGATTGGACTGACATTCCAAAGTATTTCAGAAGAAGAGGGAGTAACTTCTATGGGACAAGACATGGGCCACAGTGGTGAGAAGTCCATGGTATGGTTGTCACATGAAAGGGGGAAGTACTTCAGCAAAATGAAAGTGAAAGCCCCTGCGGTGCTCAGTGGCTTAAGAAACAGGGTGATCAACAAGTGCTGAAACAGTGTTCCTCTTCACATCGCACAGGGACGTCAGGTTCCGGAGTTCCAGCTGAGCAGCTGGGTTTCCAGTAAGTTCCCACAAAGGGACCCTTAGTAAGGAATTAGCATTAAATACATCCTATAGCCAAAGAGCATGATGCTACTTAATGCCAATATTAGTCAAATAGAGCTCCACTCCTTATTTTCTCACCCATCTCTCCACCGAGCACACCGGAATAGCTTAAAAATCATGAGTAATCTGGGTGGGAAATGGATGTGATGACTAAGCCTCCCTTTGTCAATGCTGAAGCCATCCTGCTTCCTGTACAGGCAGCCACAACTATGAGTGAAGTCTAAAGGCGTTATGATTGTGCTAAACGGAACAGACATAGTCTTTATTAATCAACACTGTGATCTTTCCTGATAGAGACACAAAAATTCAAGGAACTCACCCTAATTTTTATCCACAAACAGCAAAGCATCATTCACAGAACAAATGTAAGGAGAAGGTGATAGATTATAAAACTGCTTCTGCTTGTCGCCCTTGAGCTTTCTTACTTTTATAGCGATTATGAATAAATAAATATATCCATTTGTACATTTCCTTGGTATACATTATAAATTAAATCAACATTTTAATACCTTTATATTATTAACAAATTAATATTAGCTGCATAGTTTAAAAGCTTACTATTTTTCCCCAAGGCTTGACTGAAAGTAGAGGTCAATAAATTAAAGCTTGTAAGCAAAATCTAGGTCTCCACTCATTTGTGTAAATAAAGCTTTATTGGAACACAGCTATATTTGTTTGTTTACATATTCTCTACGGCCACTTTTGGCTGTAACAGCAGAGTTGAACAGTTGTAACAGAGACTGTCTGACTAGGAAAATATAAAGTATCTACTATGGAAAATATGTTTGACCACCTCTTATCTGTAGCAATCTTCTACATAACCTCCAGAATCAGATGCAAGAATTGTTATCATATCACATGAATTTTTACTCAACAGATGATTTTCTAGTTGATAGTAACACATTGATGTTAAAGGAAAACAAAACATGTTAATGTGCTTATGTGTTTTGCATGCTTTCATGAAATACTGAAAATTGCCAAATTATGCATCTTGCTTACAAATGTTTATTTCTCTCCTGTGTTTATTGCAAAGACATGCCAATATAGTTCCACTACCAATTATACACTTATTTAGAATGAAAGGGGTGACATGTGAGATTAATACATCAGTAAGCTGCAATAATATAATATACTAGAGGCCTGGTGCGTGAAATTAGTGCACGGGGGTGGCGGAGGGTCCCTCAGCCCGTCCTGTACCCTCTTGCAATCCAGGACCACTGGCTCCTAATCGCTTGCCTGCCTGCATTCCTGATCACCCCTAACCACTCGCCTGCCTGCTTAATCACCCCTAACCACTCTGACAGTCTGCCTGCCTGATCACTCCAATTGCTCACATGCCTGCCTGATTGCCCCTAAACACTCTGCCTGCCTGATCACTCCTAACTGCTTGCCTGCCTGTCTGATTGCCCCTAACTGCCTCTGCCTCAGCCCCCACTGCCACAGCTTTGTTGGGAAGGACATCCGGAATGATGTCTGGAAGGTCATTCAGCTGTCCAGTCTAATTAGCATATTACGCTTTTATTATTATAGATATGTAATGAACAGGACCTGAAAAGGTATTTTTCAAAATTCTCAATAACTCTTTTATAGCATGAACTGAAGTGGATTTTAAAATATAGCAATATAAATGTTGTAAAAGATATAAGATGAGACTAAGACACATCAATTAACTATTAACCTGATAACTAATATGGTTATCAGGTTAATAGTTATCAGGTTAATAGTTACCAAGTTAATAGTTATGGTTATCAGGTTAGTAGTTATCATGATATCAAGCAACAACAGTAACCTTGCAACCCTTTAGTGACATATTTAAACACCCAACAGAAATGCAAAGTTTCAATGACGTTGACAAGTCAGTATATTATGTAAATAAGAGCTCTAAAAAAATTAAAATGTCAGATAAAATATTTAAATCATGAAGTTAGAACCAGGTCTGAAGATTCAAGTTTTCTTTGTTGCCAAATATACTCACACATGTAAATATAATCCTATTTAATAAAAGAGAAACATGGTAATTAGCCATACATCTGCTACCCTTCCCATTGGCTAATCAGGACGATATGCAAATTAACTGCCAGCCAAGATGGTGGCCGGCAACCAGGCAGCTTGAAGTTAACATGAGGCTTGCTTGCTTCAGTGACGGAGAAAACCAACATCCCCCGCCTGCCTTCCTGGCCTCTGAGCTTGCAGTTTGAAACACTGTTACAAATATAGAAGCTAAACAAAACCCCAGAAACCTGCTTTCAGCGAGCCGGGATCTCAGAGCTGGAGTTGAAACAGTGTTTTGAATATAGAACCCAAACAAACCAGATACCTGCTTTCAGCAGCTGAGGCCTCAGAGCTGGAGCCAGAGCTAAAGCTGGCCCAGAATAAAAAGAAAAAAGATAAGAAGGAGCGGTGGGGAGCTTCAGTCCCCCGCCAGCCTGAAAACAGCCCTCAGCCCTTCCCCCAGGCTGGCCAGGCACCCCCGTGGGGACCCACACACTGAAGGGTGTGTAACCAGCTGCAAAAAGCCATCGTCCCCTCACCCAGGCTGCCCAGGCACCCCAGTGGGGACCCCCCCCCAATCCAGGACACCCTTCAGGGCAAACCAGCCAGCCCCCACCCATGCACCAGGCCTCTATCCTATATAGTAAAAGGGTAATATTCCTCCCAGCACTGGGATCAGCGGAGCCATGAGGCCTCCCAGAACCGGGATCAGCATGACAGGGGGCAGCGCCCCACCCCCTGATCGACCCTGCTCTGTGCATGACGGGGGTGGCACTGCAACCTCCCCATAGACCCTGCCTTGAGTGTGACAGGGGGCGGCGCCCCAACCCCCGCCCCACAGGCCCTGCTCTGTGTGTGATAGGGTGTGGCGCCCCAACCCCTGCCCCACAGGCCCTGCTCTGTGTGTGATAGGGTGTGGCGCCCCAACCCCTGCCCCACAGGCCCTGCTCTGTGTGTGATAGGGTGTGGCGCCCCAACCCCTGCCCCACAGGCCCTGCTCTGTGTGTGATAGGGTGTGGCGCCCCAACCCCCTGATCAGCCCTGCTCTGTGCATGACAGGGTACAGAGCCCCAACCCCCCTATGGGCCCTGCTCTGTCCTTACAGGGGGCAGCGCCCCAACCCCTGATCAGCCCTGCTCTGTGCATGACGGGGGTGGCACTGCAACCTCCCCATAGACCCTGCCTTGAGTGTGACAGGGGGCGGGGCCCCAATCCCCCAATCAGACCTACCCTGAGCGTGACTCAGGGTGGCATCGCAACCTCCCAATCCGCCCTGCTCTGTGCATGACAGGGGCGGCACCTCAACTCCCCAATCAGCCCTGCTCTGAGCCCAACCAGGGGCTGCACCTAGGGATTGGGCCTGCCCTCTGCCACCCGGGAACAGGCCTAAGGCACCAGGTTGTTATCTCCCAAGGGGTTCCAGACTGCGAGAGGGCACAGGCCAGGCTGAGGGACCCCCCCCTCTCCCTCCGAGTGCACAAATTTTGTGCACTGGGCCTCTAGTTAATATGATAATTGCCAGAACTAAAATAATAAAATCCCCACCAAGTAGAAAATATCATGGGAGAGAAAGTGGGAGAATATAATAGAAGAAACCAATTCACTGTGTTCTGAACATGAAATTATCTCATTATATATAACAAGGACCAAATTAAGGACTGACCAGCTATCAGTTGCCCAGGACACTTAAATATAAAAGATATTAAAACAAAGTATTTCCAAAATGGAATAATTTGGAAATGTACAGATTGCCTCTGTTTTCATCTAGTGTTGTCCAATAGAAGTCAAACACACACACACAAGTACACACACACACACACACACACACACACACACAGAGGCAGTCAAAATAATCAAATAAACAAACCAACAAATATAAAACTTATATCCAGCCCTGTCTCTATATCTCTCTGTCTCTTTCTCAAACATACATAAAGTGACCAGTGCTGCGAAGAAAAATAAAGCTAGAGGAGGACGGAGAGTGAGGGAAATGAAGAAGCTCATCATGTGGGCCCTAGGAGAAATTTACAGGGAGAGGGAATAATAAATGTTGATGTCTTGAACATTTTCAATTTTGAATTCATTTTTATACATGATTTCAGTCTTTTACACATTTTAATCCCACATTTTTTTCTCACTAAATCTGTTTCTTGGTTCACTTACACATCTTTAGTCCTATAGAACAACGGACATATCTAAATGATATAATTATCTTTTAACCTTTGAACCAAAAGGATAATTACCTTAGAGTTAAGACTTCTCTGTGGTAATCAGCTTTGTGTTAAGTCTGTATTAGTGCATTGTTTCATTGTTTGAAAAGCAACATGTGTAAAATTAAATTATGTATGTGCCGATAAATGTATATGTCTGTATGCTTAACAGCTCCATAGATAAATTCTTAAGAATAACTAAAATTGCCCTAACCGGTTTGGCTCGATGGATAGAGTGTTGGCTTGCAGACTCAGGGGGCCCAGGTTTGATTTTGGTCAAGGGCATGTACCTTGGTTGTGGGCACATACCCAGTGGGAGTATGCAGGAGGCAGCTGATCGATGTTTCTCTCCCATCAATGTTTCTAACTCTCTATCCCTCTCTCTTCCTCTCTGTAAAAAAATCAATAAAATATATATAAAAAAAGAATAACTAAAATGAATATTTCTTGCTGATATCTTGTTCTCTTCTATTGCAATATACTTGCTAACATCTATGAGCAGATTTTAAAATGCTGATCATTTGACTCATTAATTTCACTTCTTTGAATTCATAGTTAGTATGCCTAGAATCCTGTAGATGTTATATATTTTGTCATTCATATTTACTTATATTATTAAAATATGCATGTATTTATATTTTTAAGGCATGAGGTAAAAGCAGCTAATAACATTAAAGTGTCAGAGAAAAAAAGTATTGGTTGATCATTAATTGAAAAAAACAAAAGCCAGCAACTATGTTTTATATCTATTACATGCTGGACTATAAAAATATGTGTAGGAAAACTACAGAAAAAAATATACAGGAAAAACCAAGAATTTTTTACATTAATCCAAGGATTACAGGTGAATCTTTTGTCCTTGAGAAATTCCTCTTACTTTTAAAAAATGAGCCCGGCCAATGCAGCTCAGTGGTTGAGAATCAGGAAGTCATGGTTTGATTCCAGGTCAGTAATTTATGAGTATCAGGCTCAGTCCCCAATGGGGGGCTTGTAGATGATCAATAACTCTCACTCATCATTGATGTTTCTATCTCTACCTCTCTGTGCCTCTCTGAAATCAATGAAAATATATTTTTAAAAATTGAGGTGTATGGTTAAACACTGGATGAATGTTTGATGATTATTGACAATTCCATACACTTGTATAACCAAAACTCCAATGATTACCTTCTACATATCTTTACAGTGAATCACCATCCTCCCTGAGGTAAAATCAATCTCTGATTTATAGTCCTATTGATACCCCAAGGCTGGGTCATATGCCAGCTATATATTGAACTTTCATAAAGCTGCTAAGGAGTTTTGTACCAGTAATTTATGAGTTCCCGTTGTTAGGTATCTTCTCTAATATTTGGCTATGTCCTTTTACTTTTAGCCATTCTTATAGGTTTTTAGTGATAATTCATTCTGGTTTAATTGCAGTTCACTGATGACTAGTGGTATTGGGTACCTTTTCACATTTCTATTGGCCAATTATATATCTTCTTTTGTGGAGCATCTCTCCAAATATTTGCCTATTTTTTTAAAAAATTGGCTGTGAGCTATTTGATATATTTTAGATATGAAACCTTTCATATAATCAATATTTTCTTTACATCTGAAGCTAGCCTATTTTGATAAGCAGAGGGTTTGAAGTTCAATAATTCAATCAGTTTACTTTTATGTTATGCTTAGTATTTATGAGTTCTGTCAAAAAACATTTTATTAGTCTGGCTATTAATACTTTTTACATTTCTTTTTAACAACTTATACTTTTTCCTTTCACATTTTGATCTATGATCCCTTCCTATCAACTTATATATATTGTGAGGTAGAAATCAAGTGTTTTTTTTTTTCTTCTTAAGTGGATAATAGTGGCCCGGTGCATGAAATTTATGCATGGGGGAGGTGTCCCTCAGCCTGGCCTGCAACTTCTCCAATCTGGGAAACTTCAGGGGATGTCCCTCTGGGACCCCTAAGGGGATGTCCCTCTTACATCCCTCTCACTATCTGGGACCACTGGCTCCTATTCACACGCCTGCCTGCCTACCTGCCTGATTTCCCCTAACCGCTTCTGCCTGCCAGCCTGATTGCCCCCTAACTGGTCCCCTGCCAGTCTGATCACTCCCAACTCCCCTTCCCTGCTAGCCTGATTGCCCCCAAGGCTTTTATTAGTATAGATATGACCCTTCATAGAAAATTTCACTAACCCTGCTTTACAATAAGGGTTTAAGGACTGAATCATTGGGGCCAGACACCAAGATTTTCTTTCTTTGAATAGTGGAGGGAATAATTATCTCATCTTTAAGTTGCCCTGAACATCAAATGAGATAATGACTTAGGAAAGTATAAAAGCACCATATAAAGATAACTGTGTTTTTCATGTACTAAAAAGACAATAAAGTGGTAAAATGAAAAACACTATTTTTATTCTACCCCTCCCTTCTTTTACAGCCTTTATTTAAACTTTGAAATTTATAAAAATTTCATTCCTATTTTCATTTCTTTACATTCAATATTATTTTGTATTAGTTTCAGGTTTTATATTAGTTACAGAATAGTGGTTAGACAATCATATACTTTACAAAGTGTTCCTCAATATTTCCAGTACCCACCTGGCTTCAAACCAGTGTATCATTACAACACTGTTGACTATATTCCCTATTTAAGTGACATTAGGTTTTCAGGTTCCTTCCAATATTTCCTTTGTGTTGCTCACCCTTCCTTTTCTTCCTTACTTCTTCCCTCATTTTCTTTATACAGTATCTCCATTGGCCCTCAATGCTCAGTGAGCTCATTTGTGCCTGGCTGGTCCCCATTCCTCTCTTCCCAGCCAGGCTACAGCCAGGGAGAAGGACAAGCCATCCACCCCACAGTCCCAGGCACCAGCTGCTGCGCCTGTGGGTGTGGCCCGGGAGAGGGACAAGCCATCCAACCTGCAGTCCAGGGCACCTGCGGCTGCAGCCTGGACAAAGCCACCTGCCCATGGTCCCTTATGACTGCTGCTGGCCTGGGTGAAGACGGCCTGGGTTCTGAGTGCCTGTGACCGGCAGGAGGAGATACTGGGTTCCGGGTGCAGGGTGAGGCAGAGGTGGTTAGGGGTGATCAGGCAGGCAGGCAGTTGAGCGGTTAGGAGCCAATGGTCCAGGATTGGGAGAGGCAGTTGGACATCTCCTGATGGGTCCCGGATTGGAAAGGGTGCAGGCCAGGCTGAGGGATGCCCCCATTCACGAATTTTGTGCACCGGACCTCTAGTCTTTGCATATGTTTAATTCTGTCCTCTCTTCCATTGCCCATTATCTGGTCTTGCATAAACACCTCAGTATTTTAATTATTATAGTTCATATGCAAAAATTACATGAATTTATATTAACAAACGAAAAATATAATTGGTAAAAAACTACTTATAGTAGGAAAATACTTAAAATAATAATATGACAAAAGATGTGCAAAATTTGCTGATTTCAAACCACAAAACTTTAGTGAGAAAAAATTAACATGATCTGAATAAACAGATATACAATGATTATAGTTGCTATGTTCAGAATCATAGAAATGTCTCCTTTTCACAAGTTGATCTATAAAAATTAATGGAATTAAAATTCATATATCAATAATAAGTCTTCATAGTGATACAAATTTTATAGATTTATAAAACTAATCTTGGTAAAGAAGAATAAGTGTAGAAGATTCACACTACCATATTTTAATTATGAGGAAATCAATTCATATTTTATCATTAAGTATGTAAATAGCTATACTTTTCTATGTGGCCTTTCTCAGTTTGAGAAAGTTCCCTTTGTTTCTACTTTGCTAAGAAATTTTATCATGGATAGGTAATGATTTTGTAAATTATTTCTCCTACATCATTAAGATAAAAGTTAATGTGAAGAGCCCTGACCGGTTTGGCTCAGAGGATAGAGCATCAGCCTGCGGACTCGGGGGTCCCAGGTTCGATTCCAGTCAAGGGCATGTGCCTTGGTTGCGGGCACATCCCCAGTGCGGGGTGTGTAGGAGGCATCTGATTGATGTTTTTAACTCTCTATCCCTCTCCCTTCCTCTCTGTAAAAAAATCAATAAAATATATTTTTTAAAAAAGTTAATGTGAAGAAATAGATGTTTCATTTTAAAATATTGAATCACCTTTACTTTCTTGATCATAATGTTTTCTGATTTTAACTTCTCTAAGACAATTTTTATTTTCAAATTTTCTCTAATAAATTCTTTTTGATTTTAATAGAAACTGCTTTTTTGAAAAATAAAGGAAAATTACTGAATTTTAAAAAAACTTAGTTAATATGTCTGTTTTCCTCTAGTTTCTCTTATTACACATTTTTTTCTTCTTCAAAAATGAAGCAATACCTATGAATTTGCCTTTGGTTGTTGTTTTCTTTCTCATAATTTGGAACTGAGAAATGAGAAAATATCTTGTCTTTAGTTTTAGCTTTCTTTTTTTAAAAAATATATCTCCTTTATTATAGACTAATTATACAGTTAGAATAAACTGAAGAGAGCATAATTTCATTGGCCAGTCTTATGTGCATTGATTATATTTCTGATGGATTTTTACCCTGGAAGTGAAAGTCTAATAAAGTAAACTATAAAGTTCTAAGTTAATCAAAATGTGTAAGTATCTCTGAAAATTTTCTAATATGCATTTTCATGCAGAATTGTTGCCTTATGCTGAAACCGGTTTGGCTCAGTGGATAGAGCGTCGGCCTGCGGACTGAAAGGTCCCAGGTTCGATTCCGGTCAAGGGCATGTACCTTGGTTGCGGGCACATCCCCAGTGGGGAGTGTGCAGGAGGCAGCTGGTTGATGTTTCTCTCTCATCGATGTTTCTAACTCTCTATCTCTCTCCCTTCCTCTCTGTAAAAACTCAATATATTAAAAAAAAAAAAAGAATTGTTGCCTTTTGAAGTTTTCTGTAATATTTCTATTTCTGTAAAGATATATATTGTGTTGAAAATAACAAAAATCTACTTATATAAAAACAATGGGTGATGTTTGTCACATACGGATGAACAGGGACCAGCAGAAGGAAGTCAGTCCTACAGGGCTTGTCTTGGCAACACTGCACCCTCCCCCAACCTGTTTCCCAGAGCTGTTTCCTGTAAGGGTGGAGTTTGAGGCAGGAACCCGCCCTGGGAGCATGGAGGCAGATCTTTCTAAAGTGTGAACCTGAGTGAGGCGGCTGAAAGGCTTAGAAAAGAGACAAGAGAATGAAAGCCCGGTCTCGGTGGGATGCTGCTTCTCTGAGAGACAGAGACCACGCCCACAGCCATGCCTTTATTTCATAGCAGATGCTACAGGCAAAGTAAGGGCATGACCAAGATGTTTACAACATTCTCCTGGGTTTCAATCCTACTCAACTACATGCACCTGAACTCTATCAAGCCTACATCACTCAGGCACGTGGGGCCACATGTTTGGACCATAGGTTCAAGCTTACAACTGTAGCTGTTGGCTATAATTGTGCTGGGAGGGCCCTGCCCTCCAAGCTGGGACTTGCACGTGGAAATGAGAAGA
>NW_006282396.1:2346209-2347701 GCF_000327345.1 Myotis davidii
TCTTTACTTTCAAAAGATATTTAGAAAATAACCACTTCTTAGACCATTACTCCTATCATCTTGGTCTGTATTACGGTCAGCTCTCTTCCTTGGATTCCTAAATGGTCTCCATTGTTCTCTTGTCCCCTGGCAGCCTATTATTTTTAAATATACTTTATTGATTTTACAGAGAGGAAGGGAGAGGTATAGAGAGTTAGAAACATCGATGAGAGAGAAACATTGATCAGCTGCCTCCTGCACACTCCCCACAACCAAGGTAAATGCCCTTTACCAGAATCGAACCTGGGACCCTTGAGTTGCAGGCCAATGCTCTATCCACTGAGCCAAACCGGTTAGGGCAATTAATTCCCTTTTAATGTGCATGAATTTTATGCACCGGGCTACTAGTATACAATAATTGTAAGACTTTGGCTTGAATTTAATCTTTGTATTGAGTTAATCTCTGTTATTTTTTTTTTCTGTGTGAAATAATGCTGTTTAGATATCTGCCTTCTATGCTGAAAGAAAAGAGGTAATGGTTGCAAAATGGTTGTTTTTTTTATAAACAGAGGATCACAATGTAATTGATCTTATTATTTAATATTTAACCTAGGATACTGCTAGAAGAGATCCAGGACTGAATAATAAAAAAACAACAGAATAATACTAACTTGAAATGTAACTATCACCTGAAGGTGAATCATAAATGAGCTGAGTGTTACTTATCCAAAGCCAGCTGGCAGGAAGCCGAAGCTGAGTTAGTGTTTCAATTTCATTATGAGTATTTAAAGAGCACACACATTCAGACACACGCTCACACACACGGGCCCAGCTTTATAAATTCTATTATGCCAATGGCAGCCTTGGCACCATCACTAAGTAGAGCCACTACGAAAAGGTCACTTTTACTTATTCCTTTAAAGCAATTAAAGAATAAGCATCAAATACAAATCTTGTCTTGACTATTAAAAAGGTGAAAATACCACCAAAAATACATCCAACCATATGTTACATTTTAAAATTTAAATTTATTTTTCCTAAATTATTTTTAATATATTTTATTGATTTTTTACAGAGAGGAAGGGAGAGGGATAGAGAATTAGAAACATCGATAGGAGAGAAACATCGATCAGCTGCCTCCTGCACATCCCCTACTGGGGATGTGCCTGCAACCAAGGTACATGCCTTTGTCCGGAATCAAACCTGGAACCCTTGAGTCCGCAGGCTGACGCTCTATCCACTGAGCCAAACCGGTTAGGGCTTTCCTAAATTATTTAATTAAGTGGTTTCAATCTCAACAATAATTATAGCAGAGGAAATAAAATATAAGAAAATAGAGAAATTGAGGGTCAACGCCGAGAAAAAGCATGCCAACTCTTTACACATGTCTTTTAGAATTTTAAAAGTAGCCCTTTCTTCCTCCTCCCCCTCCCTCTGGCAACTACCACACTGCTGTTTGTGTCCATAAGTTTCAGTTTTATATCCCACGTATGAGTGAAATCATTCTCCTTAA
>NW_006282396.1:2347736-2357492 GCF_000327345.1 Myotis davidii
TAAATCTCAACAATAATTATAGCAGAGGAAATAAAATATAAGAAAATAGAGAAATTGAGGGTCAACGCCTAGAAAAAGCATGCCAACTCTTTACACATGTCATTTTAGAATTTTAAAAGTAGCCCTTTCTTCCCCTCCCACCTCCCTCTGGCAACTGCCACACTGCTGTTTGTGTCCATAAGTTTCAGTTTTATATTCCACGTATGAGTGAAATCATGTAGTTCTTAGCTTTTTCTGTTTGATTTATATTTCACTTTGCATAACGTTCTCAAGGTCCTGATATGAGGTGACAGGAGAAGATCTGACTTTGGGTAGTGGGCACATGCTCATATACTAGTATATAGATTTTGTAAATTAGTAATCCACACATAAAATCTGTATGTTCATATTGACTGTCACCCCAAAATTCTTTTTAAAAAGGAAAGTTTAGAGTCCCCAAAACCATAAAGACTTTTGATGTAAAAAACAAACAAAAAAGTAAATTATATATCTAAAATGGATCACATTATAAATATTCTTTTAATAAATGTTTTCAACATATTAAGCATTATTTTTCAAGTACCTATTTGTTCTCTGTGTGTATCATTGTTTTTAGTGGCCAAACATTATTGTATTAGATAGCTGTACTTAATCTTTATTATTGAAAACTAGAGGCCCTGTGCACGAATTTGTGCACAGTTGGGGTCTGGCCGGCCCACGCCTTTCGGGGCCGATAGGGCCAGGCTGGCCAGGGGAAGAAGATGCAGGAGTTTGGCTGGCCGGCTCCGCCCGCCCCCCCCCATCGGGGTTGAACTCCAGGTCGTGGGGACAATTTGCATATTAGCCTTTTATTATATAGGATGTATTTCTAGTTTTTCATTATTATTAAAAAAATCCTTTCTTATTTATATTTGTGCATGTCCCTGCATATGTCTTTAGTAATAAATGACGGCTATAGTATCAATGAATCAAGGATAAGGAAACTTTTAGTTATTTGCACCAATTTCTTTGTCTAGACATCATGTGAGAACTTTTAGTAACTAATCTTTCTATCCATGGCCTATTGAGTTTGGATAGAAAGCAGTCAAGGATTTAGATACCTTAATTTCAGAATAATTTTTATTATTGTGCTTCAAAATCTGGCATTCTCAGTCCTTTGCACTACATTGCATTGTGTGACAACTGAACAAAACACATGCGATTCAGGGCCCAAACTTTGTCAGCTATGAGTTCTACATACAGCAAAAATGCCTTTGATCCATACAGTCTGTCATTCTCACATTGCTAAGAATTTAGGAATCAGGATGTATAAATTATTATATCCAGGTCTTATTTATTTATTTTCTTTAGTAAAAAAAAAGAACAACATTGAATGTGATAAAAGAAATTCTGGACTATTCCCATGAATCTGAGAGGCGAGATAAAGAGGGAAAGGAAGAATGTGTATTACCTATTATTATACAGGGGAAGCAAACAAGCATTACTTTATCCTTAAAGTTGGTTAGTATCGAAATTATATGTCTTAGAAATTTGTACACTGGAAAAATGACCATAAATGGAGAATTATATATTTCCTAAAATACAAGGAGAAAAAGAAATCATATGCACATGCCCACACATAAAAGAAATATACAGTAAAGAAACCATAAGTAAGCACAAACATTAAAATATAAAAATAAACCAAAATAGATAACTTGTGTTGAGCACTAATTATGCATAAAAAGTTTCTTGGAGTTGTACACGTACTAACTCATTTAATCCTCCCTTTTAACTGTTATAAAGCTCAAGCTCTAAAGCCTGGTTATGAGGCATTTTCCTCAGCTCTCCTACTCCCTAGAAGTGTGACTTCACTCAAGTTAATTAAGAAATCAAAGGCCCCGATTTGCCCTCTTGAAAAGTGGGGTGTGATAACAGCATTTGCTTTAAAGGACTAGTGAGAGGACCAAAAAGTGAAAATGCACAGAATTTTCAGTCAAGTGTCTGTCACAGCAAGCCCTTTATGCAAAGTTATATTAGTTTTGGAAGCCCATTTACATTTGCTTTCTAGCTCAGGGATCTGACTTTTTACAGCACCGGGTTAGCTGCATGTTGACTCTAGGTATCTGTTTGAATTCTGTAATGCTTGATGGTTTTCTGAGTCTTTTCCTTCTCTATGTGGATTTGTGGATTTAACAGGTATAGATTGCCCTCCACAATCTGCCCAACATTCTTCCATGCGCTATAGTTGTAAACATAGTCAAAAGTATTAACATGTCTGTCCTTATAAAGTGGCTTTCAAGTGACAGTGCCAACCATAAATAGAATAAATAAGAAATATGTTGTATGCTAAATAATGTCCTAGCAGTACATCATGGCAATGAAAAGGAGGGGTATGTGTGTGTTTGCATTTTCAACCTTAAATACTGTGGCCAAAAATTTCAATGATGATATTTTTATTTTTATTTATTTTTATTTTTTCCAAACGGAAAGAAAGGCTTTAATAACAACCAGAAAACACAAAGTGATGCAGACACCGCAGTGTGACAGGCTGAGGTCCCAGGAGGAAGAAAAACTCCTTTGCTCCAAGCCCAGCGGAGCCTATCCATGGCCACCCGCCAATATTACCAGAAATAAAAACAAAAGCACAAGGGGGACCACGGCTGGCCAGGATGAACGCGGCCAGGGACAGGCCTGCTCTGGATGCTAAGGAAAAACACGGACCACTGGAGGCCACGGGAAGGCAACAATGTTACCAGATACATTTAAACACTGAGCCGCC
Source organism: Myotis davidii (assembly GCF_000327345.1). Taxonomy (NCBI): domain Eukaryota; kingdom Metazoa; phylum Chordata; class Mammalia; order Chiroptera; family Vespertilionidae; genus Myotis; species Myotis davidii. The sequence goes on from NW_006282396.1 coordinate 2,350,474, forward strand.
CAGCCATTGGCTCCGTGGTTGAGCAACGGCCCAGGAACCAAGAGGCCCCGGGTTCGATGCCAGGGTTGCCCACTCCATCCCCAGTAGGGGGCTTGTTGGAGGCAGCGGAATGATGTTTCTCTCTCATCCATGTTTCTATATCACTCTCCTCTCTCTATTAAATTAAAAAATGTATACATTTTAAAGACTAAGTGAAACCTCATTAAAAAATAAAATCTTGAAGAATAGAGTCAGGCATATTTGAGAGTTAACATTCCACTACAAAAAAAGTCCATTCACCCTCAAGACAGAGAAAGAAGTAAGAGGTAGTTTCAGGGTCAAGAGTAGCCTTCTGCCCTGACCAGTTTGGCTCAGCGGATAGAGCCTCGGCCTGCAGACTCAAGGGTCCCAGGATCAATTCCGGTCAAGGGCATGTACCTTGGTTGCAAGCACATCCCCAGTAGGGAGCGTGCAGGAGGCAGCTGATCGATGTTTCTCTCTCAGTGATGTTTCTAACTCTCTATCCCTCTCTCTTTCTCTCTGTAAAAAATCAATAAAATATATTTAAAAAAAAACACGAGTAGCCTTCTGCATCAGCTGCATGTAGGCGAGGTTCTCGTCAGTGTTGGGGTCGAAGAAGCCCTTGGTGTCATTGATCGGGTCAGCCAGGACGCGGTTCATTTCCTCATCGAAGTAGCCATTCTTGTAGGCCCCCTCCACGGGCACGCGGTGGCTGTGCACCGGGTCCATGATGCCACCCGTGGCCATCTGGGCCTCCAGCAGGTGGATGCCTGGTCCCGGACGATCAGCTCCTTCTTCATGGCCTGGAAGAGGGAGATGTGCTCCCCGGTGGAGGGGTCAGTATAGCCGGTGACCGCCCGCTTGGCCGACAGCAGCTTGTCTCGGATCTCGCTGCCACCAGGCCCGCGGCCACGGCCTCGGCCACGGACAGCCGCTGGTTGCGCACGGGGTAGATGAGGAAGCCGGTGACCCCCTGGGCCTCCAGCAGCACCAGGGCTGTGCCCGGCCGCAGGTGGCCTTTCCGCATGGCCTGGTAGACACTCATCTTCTCCCGCCTCCCGGGCTCAGCCCTGGCGGGCATCAGCACCCCTGCGATGCAGCTCATGCCCTCCACGTAGCACTTGATCGAGTCCATCTTCATCACCTCCTGGGGGCTCTTGGTGCCCTGGGCCAGGCCCTGCAGGGTCTCGGGGTCCAGGACCCTGGATACGCCCAGCTGGGGTGCAGTCACTGGGCGCCTCAGGCCCAGGAAGGACATCTTGCTGAGCCATTGATCCATCTCCTAGACGACCTGGGTGAGGATGGCCACGAGGCCCAGCAGCAATGATGATATTTTTAAATTTATAAGAGGCAAAGGTAGAATCAGACAGATATCTTTGTGAAAATGCTCTTAATAAAGGGGATATTCAGAACATTTCTGAAGCTAAAGAATGCCCACTGTGTTTCCATTGTAGTTACATAAAGGAGGCCAGTGAGTTGATAATAAATAAGGGATAGAATCATGGAAAATAAAGTTAAGGGTCCCAGAGAATGCAAGCTTCATTGGCAATGGCAAAGAGAAGGTAGGTAACTCCACAGTAAATTGGGACTGAGCAGCCAGCAGGGTAGAGGCAAAACTAAGTGAAGTGAATAACTTTGAATTGAATAGTTGAGGGCAGTAAAGATCTAACAGAAATTGGGGGGAATGACAAAGTGGGGATGAGGGGCAATGGGAAGTGGCTGGAATGGTTTTCTTGAATAGGAAGAAGGAAGAGGAACCTGCAGCACAGGGTAGAGGTGACCTTCTATAGATGGAACTAATAGACAAGGTAGCCTTTTCACTGGGAGAGAATGCCACATGCAAATACAGGAGGTACGTGCATTAGCACACTCTGATGTGCTACTTCCTTCAGTGAAATGTTCCCAAACAAACTAGCATCTAAGTTCCATTTCTATCAGGCTAGTAACTAGCCTGTGATAGCGAACCTTTTGAGCTCAGCGTGTCAGCATTTTGAAAAACCCTAACTTAACTCTGGTGCCGTGTGACATGTAGAAATTTTTTGATATTTGAAACCATAGTAAAACAAAGACTTATATTTTTGATATTTATTTTATATATTTAAATGCCATTTAATAAAGAAAAATCATAGGTTTGCCATCACGGGGAGGTGAGAGTTTGCAGGGCTGTCTGGTTCTCCAACAGGCTTCTAAAAAGGACATGAGAGAAACATCTCACCTGAAATGCTACAGTTAAACTATTGTTAAACAATTGGTAAACTACAGTTAACCAATTCTGCATAACAATGATTTATTTGTATGAACTAATCATGCTTTTAGTTAACATTACTCAGATACTTACTGTATTGATTGTTAAGTTTAAATGGATTACCTTACTTAAGTGTTTCTTCTAACTTAATTTACATATCAATCCTGCCAGGTAAGTATGACATTGTATTTTATACATTACATACAACATATTGTCCAAGATCTCATTTCAGAAATAATCTTTGAATCAATATGTCATAACTTTTAGTTTACAGAGCACCATCAATTATTACACTTTTGCCCTATTGTTTTCTGAAATACATAAGAGATGGATGAAAGTATAATGTGAAAGTCTACTGATTAATGGGAGGAAGAAAAATAGGTCCCTTAGTCTCCCAGCCATAGTTAGAAATGGAGTGAGTATAGGATATTTCCCTGGCTTCTTCCCTCTCCCCTCATCCCAATGATCGCTATTAATAAGGCTTCTGCATGTTTTATTCTGTGTTGTGTTTTGTTTTTGTAATCCAGTGCTACATGCCTTTTAGAGAGGGGAGATTTCAAAACTGCAGATTAAATCCCCTCCTAGTCTTAATTTTCAGGGTCTTTTTGCCTTTTCATAATTTCTGGTACTCCATGACATTTTAGTTTCCAATTGGACAAATTGCACCAGATACTTTCCAGTTGCTTTTTTTTTTTTTTTGGCTGAAATTTACTGTTTTAAGAACTCTCTGTGTTAATTAAATATAAAAGCCAATTATTACTTTTTCTTTTTCTGAACTTAGATTAGTTTATTGAAAGGGCAAGCCATGCCACATTCCTGAAACCTCCGAGGATACCATCATTTTAATAATGATAGTAGACTATTTACTGAATAATTATAGTTTGACTCTTGTCCATTTTATAAATTCATGGAGATCTGTGTTCCAACAGAAAATACACACGTTGAGTAATTTTTAAATTGCCAAAAATCTTAAACTACCTTTAAATGTTCACAGTAACATAGAGGAAAGCATTTTAATTTCTTTTCCACAGCAGAGGCCTGAAATTTAAAAAGGCATTTCTATTGTAGTGTAGAAGTATATGTTGTATCCAGATCTGCGTGACTAAGAAAATATTCTATTTTTACCAAAACACATCACTGCCTCCCTACACACCCCGCCCATGTACTTGAACTCAGAGGATTCATTTTTAAAAAATGAAGATTTTTACACAGAGACACATTATGCGTTATTTTCCATTGTATAATTTATAACTTTAATTCTGTGAATAAACTCCTCTAAGGCGTTAGGCTAGTTTCCATTCATTCATGAGCCTTTTATGTGAAATAGAGGATAACTAGCTAAACATTAAAAGCGTGAATGGTCAGTTTACTTGTTTTAATGACTTAAATAAAGGAAGATATGGAGATCTACATTTAAAGTCCAAATAACCTCTGGGTTTTAGTTATTGTTCTACTTCTTCCCAGTTGTGTGATATTTGGACTAATTACTCCACTTCCTAAGCTGGGTTTTCTCTAACAGTAAAAGACACTGGTCCGTAATATACCTCACAAGCTTGGAGGGCTATCATAATAGTTATAAACCCAGCTAGCAGTTATTATATGATTCTTTATTCCAGGCATGATCCTAAGAACATTATACGTATTCATTCATTTAATCTGTGCACAGCCTTGTGAACTAGGTCCTATCATCGCTGACAGTGTACAGATAGAATAAAGAAGTACAGAATTAAGTATTTACCAAACGCACCCCCGGCACTCAGCCCCCCAGGCCCATGTGGTTCATCACTGTGCTCAGCTGCTTTTCATCAAGGGAAGGCATGGTTTAAAGGTACTTCGGGAACTGCTTGCTATTCAGCTGTTAGTGTTCATTGATTATTTATGTGTGTGGTTTTTTTTTTTATTTCATTATATATGCCTAAAATACATATGCTCATACTGAATGTTTTTATAATCTAAAATGTCATTTACTATTGCTATATTAAAAGCGTTTACACTGGTAATATTTTTAAAAGTTCAGGGTAAGGCAAAACAAAACAAAACCTGTGTCCCATATATTTACACAATCCGAATAGGTGGCCTGGCTTAAAAATATTTCTTTTATAGTAATTGCTTGCATGGAGCCTTTTTTTGTTTCAATTTGAAGACATTTGCAAAGGATGCAAACATAAAATGAGGTGTCTCTACTCATAAGACTTCCTGATTAGTTTGGGTGACTTTTCTCTCTTGTGCAGGACCCTTATAAACATTGAAGGTGATCATCCACAGGTTGTCCTGTGGCTGAGATCAACCTGCTCATGATGCTCCCTGCCCCCCTTCTCTCCTTCTGTAGAAATGGCAGAGCCATATTGCCAATCGGCTGAGGACAGAGTGAGGAGGGTCTTCTCTGCCTCTTCCCTTTCGCAGGCCATGTGCTGGGAGGCCAGCACAACAGAACTGCCGCCATTCACCACTCAGTGGCTCCACCAAAGCCAGCTGCTTCTAGATTTCTCAGAACTACAGAGGATTTTGTATAAGCGAGAATAGACTGCACGCGTGTGTTTGTGAATGTGAATGTGTGTGTGAGTGAATGTGTTTACCTAATTCAACATTATCCTATTGTATCTTGATTTAGACAGCATTTCACATAAACTCTGGACCATTTAAGCAATAAATGGATATCTGTTTCTGCAGTTATTATAACTGTTTTTTTTAATAATTGCTAAAGTTATCGGCACCATTGAGAATAAACCTTGACATTCTGCAATCCCATTGCACTTCTCTGTCGTGTGACTGCGGTTGGCTTAATAACAATGGGGATCACAATAAATAAATAAACAAACAAACAAATAAATGAAATTGAAAGAATGGGAATCATTGACCTTTTTCAAAATGTCTACATTGGGACTGAACAATCATATTTATTGATATCAAATATTGAGACATTTTGACCATGTCCCCTTGTCACTAGAATTTTGGAAGCTTCTTGGCCCTCAAATAGTTTCAAATATGAATCATTCAAAACACAGAAATGAAGATGATTACTGGATCTCAGATGCCTTGGACTTGAAGTAGTACATCTTGCTGTCACTCTAAATATTGGTGGTTTTCTTTCAGCTTGATATGCAAGTTGTTTGTGTGTTGTGAAAGATTAATCACAACAGTGACTGATTTTCCACGGATAACGTATTAGATTCTATGTGCTTGTCAAATTTTTGAAAAGCACATTTGTGCTATTATTTGCTTATCATCTGAAATAACTGGTTGAAGGACATACATTCTTCATGCTCCACCCACAGTGTTGGTGCTGACAACTCACATTAACAGTCATGTCTATGAGGCCACCGAGCCTCAGTAACTCGAAACTGGGGTACAGGTGGCCATTCAGACTTGAGTTGCCATTGCCCTGAGTGTACCCATTTCTTATCATTCGAATGAGTTGTTGTGGCTATGGACAGGGTAACTGTAAACCATATTGAAATGTGAAGAAAAAGATAACCGATAAGAAAGAACATGAAAGTTCCCTCCTCTACGCGTGGCAGAAGCACAGGGCAGCTTAATCCTTGACATTAATGTGTTATTTCACTGATTTATTGAAGTCCATTACTGTGATGTTTGTGGGTCTCAAATTATAAAGTCTAAGAAATGTGATAATTCCCCACATTCTCAGAAATGTTAATTCAAGATATCCCAGCAAATTAAGCATTACTGCATGAAGAACTTCATGTGATATAAAGAAAAATGATAAGCAAAACTTAGTACATTAATGGGATATTTAAATTGGATTCCCTCAGATGCATCTCAATTTTTTTCCAGAACCCCTAGTGCATGTCAATATCAATTAGTATTTTCACATCATATCTTTCATCAAAGTTTTTGATATTTTTTAAAAGCTACATTCTTTTAAAAGGTACATTTGCGTCTATTTTATTAACCACTTCAAGCCTGGAATTGGACAAAATGCCTCACAGGGTATAATCAATCTATGGATATTTATTAAATAAATTAATTCAAGTACTAAAATATTGACATTTTTCACTACTAAGATTAAATAGCATTATTAACTCTTTCTGTATTTCCAAAGGCCAATTTTGGAAAATATTATCAAAATTTCAATAATATATTTTTGCAATATGATTTCATACGTAGGAATTTTACCTATAAAAATAACTTCAGCCCTGACCAGTTTAGCTCAGTGGATGGAGCGTCAGCCTGCAGACTGAAGGGTCCCAGGTTCAATTTCAGTCAAGAGCATGTACCTTAGTACCCCCAATAAAATTGAAAGAATGGGAATCATTGACCTTTTTTGAGCATGTACCCCCAATAGGGAATGTGCAGGAGGCAGCTGATCGATGTTTCTCTCTTATCGATGTTTCTAACTCCCTATCCCTCTCCCTTCCTCTCTGTAAAAAAAAATCAATAAAATATTTTTTTAAAAAAAAAACCTTCAATATGTCTAAAAAGTATTAGTGTAAACATAGATTTTACAAAATTGGTGTAAAAGTTTGTTTGGTATTGCATATTTATGTGTATTTAATTATGTGACCTATGTGTTTTTGTAATATAACTTATATTTTAAAATTCTCAGTATATATCAACCATGTATTAATTACCGTATTTGCCGGCGTATAAGATGATTTCTTGGCCCTGAAAAATATGCCTCCAAGTGGGGGGTCGTCTTATACGCCAGGTACACTTCAGATAGACTGCCCATAGTGCTTGCCCCGTGCCATAGTGGCCTCCCGATGCCCGCCCACTTCATTCCACATACCGTTCAGGCATCAGCAGCGCTGCTGGG
>NW_006282396.1:2357705-2359495 GCF_000327345.1 Myotis davidii
ATCTTTCTTCTATCATTGACAGTCCCTCTAGGTTGTGGGCTGCTTGCCTGTGTTCCTGAGAAGCATCTACGGTACCAGTCTATAGAGTGTGTTTTCTTTAGTGAATTACCGGTATGTTTACCGGTAATAAACTTGCACTGTTTTATGTATATGTTTGATTACATACAGCCTTGTGACAGTTTTCCTGCATGTCATAAGCATTTGAATATAAATTAAAATGTTAAAATCAAATCTGATATTCTTTTACCTTTTATTTGGTGTGTGGAAGGTGTGCGGAAGAGGGGGTAGTCTTATACGGCGAGTATATAACAAACTCTGTATTTTGAGTGGAAATGTTAGGGGGTCGTCTTATACGCCCAGTCGTCTTATACACTGGCAAATACGGTATAATGCATTGATAATTTCAATACTATTATAACACTATTAGCCATTAACGAGTATGTAGTAAATACTTATGTCCTAACATGGAAAAATGTATGATATATAGTAAAGAAAAAAAGTGAATGTAGACCTGGCCGGTTGTGTCTCAGTTGCAGTGTCGTCCCTTACACTGAAAGGTAGCAGGTTTAATTCCTGGCCAGGGCTCATGCTTAGGTTGTGTGTTGGGTACATATGTTTCTCCCTCACATTGATATTTCTCTCTCTCCCTTCCTTTTTCTCTAAAATCAATGGATACATATCATTGGGTGAAGATTCAAAAAAAAAAGGGTGCAAACATTCCCTGTAAAACAAAAAAAGCTTAGAATAGTTAGAATAGTTCCATATATTCACCCATTACTGTTCTCTATGTATGGATACTTTTTCAAAATACATCTAATACAGGCTGCCTGTTCAGGATGGTGTGAAATACCATTTTAAAATAACTGAATACAATTTTTACAAAAGATATTATAAGACATTATTTTATGAATGAGGCATTGTGAGATGAGAAGGGAAATAATATGGCAAAACCTCAAAGTGGCAAAGTAAAATCATAATTTAAGGTGGAGAATAATATACACAAATATGACATTTTCGATAACTGTATTAATGGTGCCAGGTAATCTGTTTCCAGTTTTTTTGTTGGAAAAATTAATTCAATTCTTAAAAATTTCTTGCTTCCAATTATAAGTAATTCATGAGCCGTGATGGAATGTCCACACACCAGCTCCCATTCCCTTGCTGCCTGCACTACATTGAAGTTTTGAAGCTGCCAGAACTTAAGATTTTGGAAATGCTCTATTTAGATAAGTACTGATTAATTCAGTATATGCTTTTTAAATGTCTCTTTCTTCCAGGCAGTTTTGCATGATAATAGAATATTTTTATTTCTTAACATTTCAAATTCTTCAGCTTTTTCATCCTTTCATACCAAAAGTCACAATTATTTCCATAGCAACAATGCTCACTGTCAAAGGTAGAAATCTTGACTTCTGTTGGGTATTTTTTAAAGAGTAAAGGAACAATTAAACAACAAAAGGTACTAGTTTTTGAAAGCTGTCAAGAATTGAGAGGAAAAAAAATTATTGGATGTTTCCTTTAATAACCTACATTAGCTTATCATTAAAAGTTATTGTCAAAACTTAACACTGTTATTTCTTTAGTAATCTCAAGTTATAATTAATATCTCCTTTTTTACAGTAATAATTTATTTCTGTACCCAGAGACAAATCTTAAAGTATATAAAATGGAGAATAAATATTTTCATATTTTCAGTTAGGTTATCTGCTCTACATATCTATTTTTCGACCATTGTTTACTCTAGTTTTTTAATTAAAATACAGTTGGCATGAAATATTATATTATATTAT
>NW_006282396.1:2359643-2363578 GCF_000327345.1 Myotis davidii
GATTGGACATTTATACATCTTATGATGTGATCAGCAAAAAATTCTTTTCCTCCTTACCCCCATCCAAAATACCATGAGCATCTTTAGTATAATATTATATCTCATAATTTAGAAAAAATATTTTATTATGCTGTTTTGAGCAATAGATAGTATTTGGTATAATACTTCCTGAATACCAGAATGATGAAATATTTCAGAAGCAAAACATGTTTTTCCTGCAGCTTCTATTACTTGAAGTTACTGTTTGGCACCACTGGATGGAGATACTGAGTTAGTAAAGTGGAAGGGTATAGGTTTTATTTGATCATACTTATAGCTTTGCTTACTGATGATAGCTAATTTTAGCTGAATATTCTTGGAAATCATTACCACCACCAACAACAGAACACACTTTATAAGGAGGAGAATGAGATACAAATTCTCAGACCTGTCAGGCCCCATGTCACAAAACAAATTCAACTTAGATTCCAAACTACCAGTTCTCTTTCCGCTGGTTTGTTGTTTAGAGAACCAGTAAGTAAAACAAAAGGTCAAGCAGATTGAGCTAGCCAAACGTTACATTTACTTGTGCTATTATATGAGTTTACTGATGAAATTTTAAACATTGAAAGAAGTTATCTTTACCTCACTTATGTATTAAACAGAAACATACCAAATAAACTATTATGTGAAAAGGGAGTAGTGCGGTATTTTCAGTAATGAATGCATGCCTTCTTTTGTCACAATTTAGCTAAGATGACACATTTTGAAGACATTAGAAACGATGTTAAAAGTGAGGAAAGTCTGGAACTAACACTTGGAAGTTTCCAAATTGAAATACGCGGATTAAGTTGCGCAGCACATTGCAAAGCCCCTTTTAGGAGCAGGGCGCTCAGCATGAGGGTAAGTTCTACTGACAGCAGATTTGAGCTCCCTCTGAGTTTCCAATGAGGTCCCATATTTTGGCTAATTATGCTGCTCTTTTAGATGCTGGTTGGCCATCTCCCCCTGATTTCCATTTCTCTATGACCATTTTAAAGCATTTTCTTGTTTATTTCTGTTTCAACTACCACGCCAGATGTGAGCCTCTCCCTAAGAGGAATTGTGCCTAGTTTTTCTTTGAATCTAAGGCCAATATTTGGCAAATGAGAATAAATCAATATCTATTTGAAACTGTATTGATACAAGTTGATGGAAAAATCAATGAAACAAAACATTATAAACATAAATAATGGTTATCCCTGGGTCATTTTTTAGAAATATATTTTATTGATTTTTTACAGAGAGGAAAGTAGAGGGGTAGAGAGTTAGAAACATCAATGAGAGAGAAACATCCATCAGCTGCCTCTGCACACCCCTTACTGGGGATGTACCTGCAACCAAGGTACAAGCCCTTGACCAGAATGGAACCTGCTACCCTTCAGTCCCGCAGGCCAACACTCTATCCACTGAGCCAAACCGGTTAGGGCATCCCTGGGTGATTTTTATTTTTTGTTCTTTTTGATTTCCAAATTATTCCAAAGAATATAGATAACTTTTACATTTAGAAATATCAGTACTTTTTGGAAAAAAAATAGAAGTAGAATCTCTACTGTGAAACATCCGCTGAAATGACTAACATACTATCTTTTCCTTTTGCTTAGTAGCACACATAGAATATCTGGTTTGAGCCAGGCATAATGCTAAGTTAGGAACTCATGACTAAGCACAGAGAACAGAGAATATGTACAGCAATAACAATACAATGAAATTAGTGTTATCATAGATGTTTGAATAGAAACCAAATGAAAGCCAGAGAAAAGTTTAACTCATTTTGAATCTTTTTATTATAATCTTTAATCTTGGATTTGATTACTTTACTGGTCATGCACTCCAAATTCTTTTCAGAGTTTGTTCTCTAGTGATGTTGATTTGTTTAATATTTTCTAAATTAACCCTAGACATTCATAATGCATTTCTCACCACACCGTTCCAAAAGTAATATAGATTGTACAACTTTTCTTCTCAGCCACCTCCTGGTAAGATTCACTTGTTTTAGCTCTCCTTTCTGGAGGATTCATTTAAACAATGGTTCCTTTGAAAACATGTGAATCTTCTTGATACAGTTTCTACCTACTTATAGGGGTATATGACTTCCATTTTGGAAACTCCTGTGTTGAGAGGGTATGTTTGAACTTCTAAAATGCAGGAGTAACTTTAATATATTTATCCAAAATATTCAATGTTCCTGTTTATCCTGATTATACTATTTCATATTTTTTAAAGAGAGGGAAATAAAGCAATAAAAAATGGAACATTTACCCAAATGTATGGGAATCTGGAATGAACGATAAGATGCAGAAATTGTTTGAGTAATCTAAATTAGAGGACTGCTGAAACCACATCTTTACATTGTTTACTATTCGCCCATGGATAATCTAGATTGAACAAAATTTTATTAAAGGATTTTTAAAAAGCCTTTTTAGAGAAAGTCATAACTAGTGAACATTTTAGGCAAGTGCTTATCTGAAGCATATTTTGTCATTCCATATATAGTTCAAATGCAGACTGCCTTTTGTTCTGGACATTTTTCTCCTCCAGATTCATCAGAAGGAGGCCATATTTTTTTTTTTTTATTATTTTTTTTTAATTTGTGGGAGGGGAAAAAGGAGTACTAATTTTTGACTTACAGAAAAATTGCAGAACTAGTAGATAGAGAATTTCTATCTCAAGGTCATTTTTCTATTCTAAAATATGTTTGTGGCCCTAGCTGGTTTGCCTCAGTGGATAGAGCGTCAGTCTGCGGAATGAAGGGTTCCAGGTTTGATTCTGGTCAAGGGCACATGCTTGGGTTGCGGCTCGATCCCCAGTAGGGGGCGTGCAGGAGGCAGCCAATCAATGATTCTCTCTCATCATTGATGTTTCTATCTCTCTCTCTCCCTCTCCCTTCCTCTCTAAAATCAATAAAATATATTTTCAAAAAAAATGAAATAAAATATCTGTTTGTGTAAATTTAATTCTTTTTGAAATGTAGATTACAATTTTCTTCTGCTTCATGGTTATTTCCCTTATGTTCTCTATAGCCTTTTTTTTTGTTAACTTTTATTATACTGAGGTGTTTTACATGATTACTAGTTTAATGACACTTTCTGTCAGTCTAGCAAACTCCAGAATTCATGGGTTAGCACTGTTTCCTTAAATTGTGCTTGTCCTTCTAAATCAGCTTGCTTTGTTAAATAGAGCCTGTTTCTTTAAATCACAATCACAAGCCTGGCACTTTTTGTAATGTTGGTCTCTTTAAGAATTGAATACCTTGAAATCCGTTCCACCTAGTTCACAGTCTGATATTCTTGATTACCTTTTTTTCTAATGATTCTAATTTTTAGGATAGAGTTAATCTTTCCAGTTTCATCTCAGTCTCAGGACTCTGGTTCTGCCACTAAGCTCTGGCAGGGAGAGGGTGGTTGGAAGCACAGGAGAACTTGGCATTGAGATACTTTCTCTCTCTCTCTCTCTCTCTCTCTCTCTCTCTCTCTCTTTTTGCTCAGAATTATTTCTTTTCTTTTTCTTTATTGATTAAAGTATTACATATGTGTCCTTATCCCCCTAGTGCCACCCTATGCCCCCCACTCATGCCCTCACCCCGTTGTCTATGTCCATTGGTTAGGCCTATATGCATGCATACAAGTCCTTTGGTTGATCTCTCCTCCTTAACCCCACCCTCCTCTACCTTCTCTCTGAGGTTTGACAGTCTGATCGATGCTTCTCTATCTCTGGATCTGTTTTTGTTCATCAGTTTATGTTGTTAATTATATTCCACAAATGAGTGAGATTATGTGATATTTATCTTTCTCTGAATGGCTTATTTTGCTTAGCATAATGCTCTCCATTCCATCCATGATGTTGCAAATGGTAGAGTTCCTTCTTTTTTACCGCAGCGTAGTATTCCATTGTGTAGAAGTACCACAGTTTTTTTA
>NW_006282396.1:2363782-2365278 GCF_000327345.1 Myotis davidii
GATGTACCATAGTTTTTAATCCTCTCATCTGCTGATGGGCACTTAGGCTGTTTCCAAATCTTAGCTATTGTAAATTGTGCTGCTATGAACATAGGGGTGAAGATATTGCTTTGGCATATGTCTGAGATTTTGCTGCCTGTGTATTCCTCTAATATTTTTATAGTTTCCTGATCTTATGTTTAAGTCCTTTATCCATTTTGAGTTTATTTTTGTGTATGGCATAAGTTGGTGGTCTAGTTTCATTATTTTTGCATGTATCTGTCCAATTTTCCCAACACCATTTATTGAAGAGACTGTCTTGACTCCATTGCATGTTCTTGCCTCCTTTGTCAAATATTAATTGAGCATAGTGGTTTTAGTCGATTTCTGGAATATTCTATTCCATTGGCCTATGTGTCTTTTCTTGTGCAGTACAAGGAAGTTTTGAAAATAGTGGCTTTGTAATACAGCTTGATATCTGGTATCGAAATCCCTCTACTTTGTTCTTCTTCCTCAGGATTGCTGCAGCTATTCGGGTTCTTTTTTTATTCCAGATGAATTTTTGGAGAGCTCTTTTCTAGGTCTGTGAAATATGCCATTGATATTTTAATGGGGAGTGCACTGAATCTATAGATTGCTTTGGGTAGTATGGACATTTTAATGATGTTAAATTATTTTGTAGTTTTAACATTTCTGTCTTCAGCTAATCCTGAAGATATGGTATTACACAAGATTTTTATAATGTGAGGTCATTTCATACCACTTGGGGAAAAGATTCGGAGAGGTACTTTATTAGGTCCGCATTGTCTACAAAGGCAGTTTTGTAATGAACACCTTCCACTATATGCTGATATCAGCATTGGGAGTTATCTTTTACTGATTTATATTCTTTGAATGTCACTCAAAGAATTAGAAAATCGCTCTTGCCTCAGTGGCTTTTTCAAAAAGATCAGAATTTAAACACTAATTGTTTTTTTTTTTTAAATATTTCTGTGAATTTAATGCTGAGTAGTACAAGACTCTCTCCGATTTATTTATATTAAAAGCAAACCTTCTCAAAATGTTGTTTGCTTACATTTCAGGAAGTATTTGTAATTATCTATTGTTTAGAAAAGTACCTATTCACCGGCTGACATTTGCTCTTCTTTTCTTATCCATCAAAGGTGACATAAATAAAGGTGTCAAAATCATTAAGAAAATTATAATTTAGTATTTTAAAATAGTAACTTACTTCATAGGAACCTTGACCTTCTTATCAAGAGGCTATTCAAGAGAAGAAAATAGGTTTCCCAGGAAACGGGTCCTAAAGCACATTTTCAAACTAACACTTGATTAGGAGGTGGGATCCAGGGAGGACAGATTGAGGGGGGAAAGGGAAATGGTAGAGGTTGAGGAGAGTGAATAAGGAAAACACACACAAGGAGATGCCTTACGGATTTGGTAAAATTCTTAAGAAAACAGGGGCGATGGCTCATGTAAGACATCTTCAATATGACCCGTGCTTCTCATAACAGTCA
>NW_006282396.1:2365298-2371540 GCF_000327345.1 Myotis davidii
TTATCTGTTGGTCCTTCCTGCCTCCTCTTTTTATTGGTACTCCTGCTTATGTTACCGGGCCCCTCCACGTGGCCTCAGAGAGAGCTTTGATGGTTCATTTCATTGGACCTTAGTTCAAGACCTGTTTCCCTTGATTGATGCTTCTCTTGATTAATGGTGTGGTCTAATCAATAATGACACCCTCATGCTGAGTCATACCAGCAGAGGCAGGTTTCTATGACCTTGGGAACGACCTGAGCCATCACGGAGGCAGCTATAGCCCAGAACCAGGGTAAGTAGCATATGGACCCAGAGGGCAGGTGAGGCTAAGTTCATCTGGAATAACACAAAGTGCAGCACTATTTATAGTACCTAATGTAAGGCCCACATATGCCAATCTGTATCTGTTAACCTATAATTTAATAAAAGATGAAATATGTAATATTCCCGTTTTAAAACTCTGTGACTTTGGATTTTATGATGTGTAATGGATTTTGTTTTCAGTTAAGTGTAAAATGCAATTCTTTCTTAATCAGGCATGGGGAAATACAATGCAACAATAATTGCATTTTCTATTCCTACAGGATACTAATTAGGAAACACAGATAACAAAATAATGCTGTTTTGTTTTCATAGGCTGACATCAAGGTTTTTTTTTTATCTTTTATTACAATTTAAGAATATATTATTTCATTTCAATGTGTAAGGAAAGAATAAGTTTCCTTTTATCTTAATGATAATTTCCTTTTGAAAGCCAGAAGAAGATGCTTAGCAGATTATTTCCTTTTGTAGAGCCATAGAGCAATTTTACTTAGTGTCTTCTTCAATGGGAAGCACATTAGCTTGATGCACATGATTATTTTGGAGCTGTTTTGTTTTCTTTTATTTTTCATAATCGTTTTTAGACTTTGTATAAACTAACCTTTCCCCCTGTCAAATTAAAATTGAGCACTAGTGTAATGAAATGAATTTTACAATGATCCCTTTTTGGTCCCAAGTAATTCACTCACACAGTACTCGGGTATTGTAGAAATTAAAAGTATCCCTTTCAACAAGCTCTGAATATTGAGACTGAAACATTCTAGCCTTAAGTGGCACTGATCAGTGAATAAGAAATAAATCTGGTCCAGCCGGTTAGCTCAGTGGTTGAGCATCAACCTATGAACAAGGAGGTCAGGGTTCAATTACTGGTCAGGGCACATGCCCAGGTTGCAGGCTCAATCCCCAGTATGGGGTGTGCAGGAAACAGCCTATCAATGATTCTATCTTATCACTGATGTTTCTATCTCTCTCTCCCTCTTCCTTTCTCTCTGAAATAAAAATATATTTTAAAATAATAAAAAAAATAATCTGATCATCATTTGTTAAGAAGGTGAAGTGCTGGAAGCCGATCCACCCTTGCTGCTTGATGCAGTCGCTGCAGGGAAGAAATATCTGTTTCAAGGGACCTGGTGTATATGGCATACTGTTCTTAATATGTTTGCTCCCCCTCTTAACGCTATGTGTTTTAAACAGGACCACCTCTCTGAGAAAGGTTGTTTCCCCAGGTGAGGATTTTTATCGGTAAAACCCCTTAACTAAGTGCCAGGAGGGTAGTTAATCACTTTAACTAGGAACAATCACACTTAAGCTCCATAATCTTTACTTAGAATAACCTCCTTCAGTTACTTCCTTGTAGCTTAATACAACAGTAGAGTAACCTTGGGATGGAGATAAGAAACGCCCCAACCTTTGGTATAGAATGGATAGGATTAAGATCAAATAGTATAAATACAGATGTAAGAGGACAATAAAATGAGGAACCTGGCTATGATGATCACCTGAAAGCTGCCTCAGTGTCATTCATTCTTCACAGACTCGGGTCCACACCTTGGGGAACCCCTGGACCTGCTGGGGCTGGCCCCCAACAGTGAAGGAAGTAGGGGCAAATTCTTTATAGTTTGGTTTATATAACAAAAATAAAACCAAGCATTGAGAGTGTATGTAAATTTCAATAGAAATAATGAGAGTATAATTCTAAATATGATAGAGATCAATAAGCTTAGAAGAAAAGGAAGTTTAGGGGACATTTAACAAATAGAAAAATGAGAGCTCAAGAAATGTGGATGTAATGTATACAAACAATGGTCATAAGTAACTATTTGTATATACTTTATGTGAATATACTTCGGAGAATATTAGAGAGAATGATAAGTATTCATTACTCCTATTCTGGATGAATTTTCATTAATGAATTAGTAAAGTGAATTGTTCAAATTCCCTAAGTCTCTTACTCTCCTTATCAGTAGAGGTAAAGAAAGAAGCATGAGGATGGCTGGAATCTGGACCCATAGTTTAAAAATATAGACAGCTTTTTAGTGATGTCCTACCATTTTCAGATTCCCTTCATGAAGCCTATAGCAGCTAAAAGTATGAGATCTTAGCCTTGCTGCTAAATTTAGTTCATATGTCTCTTGCCAACAACATAAATGGATAGTGAGTTCACATGAGTTTATTCCAGAAAAATAAGTTTTACGTAGTTTGGACAGAAAGCTTTTAGCTCAGATGGCCTACAAGTTTCTTATTATTACGAGTATTATTAGAACCTAATTTTTACTAGTCATTGCAGACATTTTGAGTTCTCAGACACTTCTTTTTTTGACAACTTGTAACCCTGTAGAAACTTTATTTTTAATATGACCTTTTCTCCTTTCTTTCCTTTTGATTCAAACTGGCCTCATCCAGGACCCTGACTCACCCACCTCCTTCTCCCTTGCACCTCCACTCCCTTAATCATTAAACCCTCAGGACAATGAGGTTCTGGTCAGCATCAAATCATCTTAGGAACAAAGCCTCGGGTCTATTGACCACAGAAACAAAATTTCGGTCAAACTTGAGATAATACCTAGGCTTCAGTTTTGTTAAAGGTCCAGGGCCCCAAAGCAGGGAAACCATAGGAAGTGGCATTAAGACTGGCATCAGGACCAGATGCAATGATCAATCACCCCTACCCCAGCACCAATCGATCAGGAGAGACCATGACCTTAACTCCCTTAGTCCCATGATTAATGAGTTTTCTCTTATATAACTCATTCCCAGGAAGCCCTCTAGAGCCAGGTCTGGGCCCCTTCTTAAAATCAACCCTTAGCACTACCCGGTTTGGCTCAGTGGATAGAGTGTGGGCCTGCGGACTCAAGGGTCCCAGGTCCGATTCAGGTCAAGGGCATGTACCATGGCTGGGGGCACATCCCCGGTAGGGGGCGTGCAGAAGGCGGCTGATCGATGTTTCTCACTCATCGATGTTTCTAACTCTGTATCCCTCTCCCTTCTTCTCTGTAAAAAATCAATAAAACATATTTTTTTAAAAGTCAACCCTTAGTTCCTTTGCTGCAAATTCCTGTTCCTGTCTTATTGGACTTCGATGTGCACAGGCAAATAGACCCCTTTAGCCTGGTACAAACTCCACTTATCTTCCCTCTTAGAGATTCCAGGATGATTGTTATTAAGATCTGAAGACTTTTTTCATTCTATTTTTATTGTTGACACCATTACAGATGTCCCCCACTTTCTCCCTTCCCCCTTTACCCACCTCCACCAAGCACCCACCCCTGTCCCTCCAGCCATCACCACACTGCTATCTGCCTATAACTCATCTGGGAAAACCACACAGATAAATAATCTATCAAACAGATTAAGTCTGAAAAGTTCTATATAATACACTCTCATCGTCAATGTTTATGGGTTATGCATAGATGTTCTTCGACTAAACCCTTCGATGCTACTGTAATAACCTGGTTATTGTTTAATAGGAAAGTAGCAAAGAAATACCAAATAGTATCCAGTGGTCGGCAAACTCATTAGTCAACAGAGCCAAATATCAACAGTACCACGATTGAAATTTCTTTTGAGAGGCAACTTTTTTAAACTTAAACTATATAGGTAGGGACATTGTTATTAACTTAATTAGGGTACTCCTAAGGCTTAGGAAGAGCCACACTCAAGGGGCCAAAGAGCCGATGTGGCTCGCGAGCCGCAGTTTGCCGACCACGGGTATAGGCATTTATACAGGTCTGCCCCAAAGCTGCATTTAACGTTCTCCAAGTCTGTTCACTGCTGATCCAGGGGAAGGAACTGGGCAAAGCGGTTTAGACGCAGGCCCACTAAGTTCTGAAGGATGAAGAAAGGTGCCTGCCTGCCAGTTATACCTGGGAACAGATTGGTGACCAGGCTGGGTGTGGCCACTCGCAAGCATATGAATCTAAATATATAAACTTTTAAACAGAGGAGCCACTCTCCAGGGCACTGGACTCCTGTGACTCCTGCTGCAGGGCACGCTCCCTGGGCCCATGTGACTCATAGCAATGTTGGAGTCCACACATGAACTAACGGATGTCATTAGCATGGATGCTGAACCACACCCGCTGCCACAAGGAAGGGAAACTCTGGACACTGGCTCTCCTTCTGGCTCTGCTAGAGCCCCACCTGCACCTATTTCAGGACTGGCTTAAGGGGCAGGGGACTTTGGTACCTGAGAAATGTCACTCCACACCAATAAAATCGTTTTCCACATCCCATCCCCCTGTGTGAACCTAAGGAAATTCTTTTTCTGAAGATACGGCAAGCACCTTTCTTCCAAGAGCCACAGGGCAATTTGATTGTCAGGTAACATCTTCAACCTTCTTTCATCCAGTCACACCCTCCCCCCATAGCTGTCAGTCTGTGCCCATATCCATGCCTCTGTTTCTATTTTTCTTGTCTGTTTATTTTGTTCATTGGATTCCACATCTAAGTGAGGTTATACAGTATTTGTCTTGCTCTGACTGGCTTATTTCATTTAGCATCTCCAAGTCAATCCATGCTGCCACAAAAGGTAAGATTTCATTCTGTTTCAGAATGTGGGCAAAATGATCCCCACTGACAATTTACTAAGACTGAGTCTAGGTAATATCTCTTTTGCCTGTTTCTGCCTTCAACGGGTAACATTAGAAGTACAATTCTCACCTCTTTATAGAAGAGCTTTTCCTCTTATCAGAATAAGTGGTTTTAAAAAGAAAAAAAAAACACCTCTAGTGACGCTGTTCCTCTACATTCCTGAACTTTCATTCATGTTTCCTCAAAAGCACTGTTAATTTAAGGGGGGAAAAGTGACCAGAGTAATGAGTTTTTCAATCAACATTGCTTCTCTTTTCAATATAAAATATTGCTACCTTTGAAGCATTTCAAAAGTGTTCTTCAAGCACCTTTCAAAAGCCTCTTCTCTCCTTACATATGAAAAGCCCACACTTCTAAGCTCACTTTCCTTAAACTCCCTCAAGTTTCTCACTGAGAAGAGAACAGAAATACACAAATACTATTAAGTTAGGAAAAACTTGCACTAGCAATTGGAACTAAAGAAAGGTGACATCCAATAAAAAGACATTTTATGTGCCTGCTAGACATCATGCAGGCAAGAGAACTCTAACTGAACAGTGCACTTTTGTCATATACAATAATGACTTTATTTTAAAACTTATAAAACTCAAGACTTGGTCATAAAATCATTTCTATTTCCAGATGCCTTTGTTCTGCCTCTAGATAGAACATTTCCTGGGTGGAGGTGGAAAGGTGCAGAAATGGAGGCTAAAGAAAAAAAACAACAACAACAACCTAGAACCTACTAGCTTCTTCTGAGATGTGACTCAACTAGCCCCACAGATTATTTCTGCCATCCAGGTTCTATTTCCAAATTCCCTACTAATACAGAATTCAGGATTTCTGTCTAAAGACTTTACAGCCTAGCTGGTGTGGCTCAGTGGATAGAGCTTCAGCCTGCAGACAAACAGGTCCCGGGTTCGATTCTGGTCAAGGGTACATGCCTGGGTTGCGGGTGTGAGGGAGGCAGCCAATCAACGATTCTCTCTCATCATATTCAGGATTTGTCTAAAGACTTTACAGCCTAGCTGGTGTGGCTCAGTGGATAGAGCTTCAGCCTGCAGACAAACAGGTCCCGGGTTCGATTCTGGTCAAGGGTACATGCCTGGGTTGCGGGTGTGAGGGGGGCAGCCAATCTCGCAGGAAACAACTGATCAGTGATTCTTTCTCATCATTGATGTTTCTGTCTCTTTTTCCCTCTCCCTGCCTCTCTGAAAACAATAAAAATATATTTTTTAAAAAAGAGTTGAGGTCTTTCTATAATAGAAATGTCCTTTTTGAAGTCTTAGACCAAATAGTCACTGTAATTCATCAGAGTCTTAAGTAGAAAGCCTGGAAGAAGGGTCACAGTGATGGGCAGAAAGTGTCATGAT
>NW_006282396.1:2372749-2389004 GCF_000327345.1 Myotis davidii
TATATTACTTACGGAAGTGTAGTTGTAAATAAAGTTAGTTTTTAAGGTTGAGGATCTGATATGATTTGCCTCTCAGATCTTTTGTCCCATAGATTAATCTAATGTCAATCTGTTGAACTATATCATTTATTTATTTATTCTGATGGTGAGATGAGGCAAACAATGGTGAATCCAAGAGAGAAAGAGAGAGATAAATAAAAAGGGATAAAGAGGTCTGTTACTAAGGTCCACAGAAAAGCTAATCTAAACTGCTAATCCCTAGAAATCCCCAAAGGAGAAATTTAGCCAACTCTATTAGACTTAAGTTGAAGTCATTGAGAGATAAAGGAATATAAAACACAAAGCTACAATATTTGAGAAATTTACTTTTTTAAATCACAAAATCATTTTCTTAATGTTGTCTTGAATTAGGTGCTTTTGTCTCTTGGGGTTAGAGTAAGATAGAGATAACCTTCTTTTATATTCATACTACAGGCCCAGTGCACAAATTCATGCATGGGTGGGTCCCTCAGGGTGGCCTGTGGGGATCTGGCTGAAACCCACAGTCCCACGCCACCTGCCCCTCCTTCTTGCTTCTCTAGCTCATCTTGGCCCCACTGCATTCAGTCAGTCCTGATCAGGAGAGGTTTGTGCCACCACAGTGGCACTTGCCAGCCATGAGCTCTGCATCTGGCATCCACACGGGGGGGTGGGGGGAGTGGGGTGGCCAGGATGTGATCAGCCCTCTGGACAGGCAGTGAGATGCCCTTGCATGCCCAGGATCTGGATCCGTCCCGCTGACATTCGTGCTGGTTGTCCAGAGCCACTTGGCAGCCACTTTTATATAATTTCTTCCTTGTAGAGCATCTAGGGTGGGGAAGCGGCCACAGTGCCCGAGGCCAACTTCCAGGAGGCCAGCAGTGCTGTGGGGATCCTGGCTGCAGGGATTGTGCCTGTGGCGTAGGTCAGGCCGTTGGTGATTGGCCCGTTCTCCAAAGATTGGACCTGAGGACTACTGAGGGAGTGAGTGCCTGCCACCCGGCTGTGGGAGCACATTGACCACAAGGGGGCAGCTCCTGCATTGAGCATCTGCCCACTGGTGGTCAGTGTGCGTCATAGTGACCAGTTATCGGTCATTTGGTCACGTAGGCTTTTATATATATATAGAAGATATATAACCAACACTAGAGAATAGCAACAATATAGATTAAATAATGCAATCAGAAATAAATTCTTAATTTTTGCCAAGTGATGTAGTTTTGACATCTGAATTTTGTCTTTTTCTATAAATATATTTTTATTGATTTCAGAGAGGAAGGGAGAAGGAGAGAGAGATAGAAACATCAATGATGAGAGAGAATCATTGATTGACTTCCTCCTGCACACCCACATTGGGGGATCAAGCCACAACCCTGGCATGTGCCTGACCAGAATCAAACCATGACCTCCTGGTCCGTAGGTCAATGCTTAACCACTAAGCCAGGCCAGATTGGCTGAATTTTCTCTTAAGACGCCTTTCATAGTTTTTCTTTTATTATTCCCCAAATTACAATTAAGTTCCTTGCTATTCAAAGTCCTCCTCAATTTCACCCAACCAAATATTTCCTTTACCTTATCATTATCCAACGGTGCTTTAAAATTACTGTAAAAAGTAACGCTTCCTAAAATTTAATTCCGTGTCTTTCAATTCATTTTTTTCCTCAGTGGAAAGTTTACTTTTTCACCACTTCCCCACATATATATTTGCCCTGCTTTAAGATTTTAAAGATAGATATTTCTGAAGCTCAAGCACCCATACAATATTTTTTCCTCTCTCTAACCCCTGACAACTTCCCCCAGCCCTGCATATTGTTTTTATTTGCTTTAATTCACTTGTAATTTTCTTAGTATTAGATCTATTTATATATACATATTCCATATATTATTGTGTATTATTAATATATAATCAACTATAATTATCATTATAATAATATTATATGTATAATATATTTTATAATGATAAGTACCATCTCTCTCTCTCGTATTATATTTAAAGAAGAGAGGCTGTGGCACCAACCTGGTTTCCTGCTCAGTTAGAATCAATGCATGAATCTAAAGAGTTCCTGAAAATACAAAGCGTGGTTATGTTTTCCAAGTGAGTGAAACTGGAGATGGCAAAACCAGCACTGACCATCCCCTCACATGACCTATCAGGGTGCCTGGTGCATAAGGAGCCTTCAAATACATGTTCAACACTAAATATTCATTTAAAAACTAGAATACATTAAAAATAGTAAATGCACAGTTTAAATTTTGAACTCTATGAGCTCAGCCATATCTCTGTACACTGTAGCAAGATTTACAAAACTGCAAATCCTTTTCCCAATTTTGTTGTAAAATAGCATTGGGTTTTATAAGAGAGACTATTTTTATAATTATTCTTTAGAAACATTTTCATATTCCATTAGTAAATCTCTTCCCCACCCCAGCGAAGATTGATGGAATTTTCGGCACATCTATCATTTTTATCCCCTCCAAAAGACAGAACTGCTGGGCTTGGATATTAATGCCACATCATGTAGTAGGATAAACAGGCCATTAGCATAAAACATACATACCTCTTTTTATTGAAAAACCCATTTTATGACAGAAGGAAGCTAAAATTTGCATTTAAATAGAGACTATTCCACTAAGATACTACTACATTTTTAAAGTATATGATTTTGATAAGGTTGATAAATACTGCCACTATCACAGATTTTTGGAGAAAGAATTCAAGGAATGAAAAACTGTTTTCCATGCTAACAAACTTAAGCATGTATAATCTCTTTGTTCAGGACTTTTTATCTCTTATATTCTCCATCAATCACAGAGTCACTTTTCAATATTGAAAGTGTTTTAAAGTTTAAAGCATTACATGGTATGGTTAGATTCTTATTTATGCAAAAATCAGTTATATTCTAGATGTGACTGTCCTATACTAAAATCATTTACTGTCAGTTACCTCCTGGGTATACAAAAATGTGAATCTCTCTCTTAGTGGGCTCTTGTTACTCTGCAGTGTCTGAAATTTTCTGGTACACATGCGGTCTTGGGAGAAAAAATATAGAATAATTATTATCTAATTATTTTCAGTCAATAAAAAACACATGTCAGTGATGCTAAAATTTTATGGAGCTTAACAGCTGTATGTGAGCTTACAAAAAATATCTATATTCAGGGGTTCTTATTTGAGTCAGGCATTGACAGATGATGAATGTTGTCCACAGAAATACAGATAGTGGGTGGTAATGGATGATGCTAAATGACAAAGACGTATTTGTCTTGTGTTGACACAGAGAGTTAACTTGTTGAAACAGAATCATGTAACGATAATTCTTACCTACCACCATGTTTGATTAATAATTTAAAGAAGTTAAACAAAAAAACAAACACAAATGTGGGATTTCCCTTTGAAGGAGCTATCAACAATCAATCATGGTTCCCAAGAAATTTACTTCTCTTGCACTAGGACCCTGTTTGGTATTGGATTAGCAGATACATTCTGAATGATGTATGCAAAACACATAGCTCACAAAAGAAGCCTTTTGAATTTGAGGGCTTCCCAGTTTTACACTGTTGGATACATGAATGTAAAACGTTTATTTGATCACCACCCCATCCCTAGACACACATGAAATCTATAAGTCTAGGATGACTCAGAAGAGACAATCTATAGAGACCAATCGTATTTTGCTAAAATAATTTACTTTTTAAAAAAAATAGAAACTCTGTTCTTTACCATTAGCACATCGACAAGTCATCTGGTCCACATCAGAAGCCTCCTTATCAGAAACTCTTCTGGAGACCAGGCATTCTGACTCCATCTTCTCAAGGATTTTCATCTCCAAGAAGAGAACCATGGGCTTGTGGTTAAATCTTTTCTTCACACTTCTGTTCTTAAACTGATCATACCCCTCCCCCCACTGCATTAAACACATACTTCCCCTATTGTCTTTCTGAAAATATTCATATTAAATCCATACTGATTCCTTAAAGTCTTGAAAGAATAATTCACATTACATATCTGACATAGACTATTTTTTTCTGATTATACATATCTCCCTTTTTAAAAGTACCTACAATTCCTAGCTAGAAACTTACAGGAATATGAATTTGCTCCCCTTTCATTATACCTGCACACACTTTCCTGCATGTTTTGACATTTATTCAATGTCTGATAAAATTAGTGGTTTATTTACATTATGAGCACTAACACATTTGTCAAGTCAAAGTATCTTTACATAAGAAAAAATGTGACATTAATTAACCTTGTACAGTAGTTCCTGTACAATGTTCTAATAAGCTCTGCCTGAATAAATCCTGGGAATAAATATTTAGCAAAGTGGACCTACCCTAACATGCTCAATAAATTCTACTCATTCCTCCTATGCCCCCATCACCTTCTGCAGAGTAAGTGATGTCCAAAAGAATACATAGGATGACAGAAGGAGGAAAAGTGCCTGAAAAACACACAGGGTCAAGACAAATTTGTGAATAAGTACAAGAGAAAGACATTAAAACAAACTGTTCAATTTCACTTTAAAGTTCTGAACCTACTAGTATATATTCATTTAATACTTAGAATAAGGCTATACTAAATTATCAACCTTATTTTTGACATGAGAAACTGAATCTTCAGACATGTAAGTAATTTCTCTAAGCTCACACATCAAATAATGAAGCAAGATTGAGTTGGGGTGTCTTAATGCCTAAATTAACTTGCTTTTAATGATGACAGCATTTCCCAATGGGTGCTCCATGGAACAGTATTATGGTCAGGAGAAGGTCAGGAGAATGTTAAATTAAGTTTGACAAGTGTTGAAATAAACAAATATCCCTTTATTTCTTAAACATAAGACCTCTCATACTTTATAATGAACTGTCATGTAAGTTGAATCTTGCAAAGGGGGATATAGATTTTAATATTTATCAACTTAACTTTGTGTTTGCTCTATATCAGATTAAACCCTGAAACCAGGATTTCTTAAAATTCTCTCTGAGAAATGTTGGCCTTATGTTTCCACGCCATAAGAGTCTAAGTATCTAAGTATCAGAGAAGAAACAATATCACCAAATCCTTAACTGAGCAGAAAATTCATCTCCTTAATTTGACCTTTCCTTTTGACAAACTGGTCTCATCTAGCACGCTCAACTCTCACCCAACTCTCTATTTCACATCCACTCCCTTAGTCATTAAGTCCCAGGACAATGAGGTTCTGGTCGGCATCAAATAATCTGTCAGAGCAAAGCCGTGGGTCTATTGATCACAGGGACAGTTTTAGTCAAACTGGAGATAACGTCTAAGCTTTAGTGTGTTTCAGCTCCAAACCAAGAAAACCAGTAGGACCCCACCAACCATACCTGTAAGGAAACCAGACAGAGTGCTGTTATGGCTGATATCAGGATCAGATGCAATTATCAGCTACCCCCTCTCCTAGAGTCTATCAATCAATAAAGACCGAGACCTTTACTCCCTTAGTCTCCTATATAATCCATCCCCGAAGCCATTTCAGGAGCCAGGACTTTGAGCCTGACCTTAACTGTGACTCTGGGCATTGCTCCATTTCCTAAATAATCAACTTTTACTTTCTGGCTGCAAACTCCTGTTGGAGTTTGACTGGGCTTTGATGCAAGGTGGAAAATAAATCCCGTTAGTTCAGTAACAAATCTGCATTGGAATGCTGGCCAGAAAAAAGTACTTCTACTTAGAAAAATCATCTGGAACCCATGATGCATAAATAAATACAGGTGATGTTTTAATTAATATTAGCTCTAAGAGGAAACTGGAAATCAATAGGTTAACGATGCATCTTCCCTTCTGCCTTTGGCTGATGCTAATGAAAATGTAAAATATGTTAAAATAGTACAAGTGACACTAAAATAACCTGAAACTTCAGCTTCAATATTGAGAATCCAAAATACCCTGGTGATTTAGGGTGAGTATAGATAGATTTCCCACACTGAGCAAGGAGAGCAAGTCTTCTCCACGTTATAGTTGTTCTATACCTGATATATGATTTTTTAAATGAAATTGTTCTCTTATCTCAGACTGAGCTCATTTTCTTGAGCTTCCAAAAGACTTCATTTTTATTTAAGAAAACAATCACTGCTGTGTATTGTGCTGAATTACATCTAAAAATCCAAACCATTTCTGCAGCAAATTCTATTAGCTGTCTTAATATCCTGTTTTAATAAGGACTTCACTATTGAGATAAAAATTAAATGTTTGCCAGAGTGATGCATTAATAACTCAAAACCTTTAATTACAGCAGTGACCAACTTAATTAAACTCTACACTACAAACTGTCGGCCTCATATCATGGACCCTTATGTGATTGGATTGTAGCTGAACTATTAAAAAAGTTATCCCATGTTTCAGAATATGATACAAATTCTCCACTTATGAGTAAATGGTCTTTGTTTTCAATTGGGAGAACAAAAACACTCAATGCAAACCCAACATTGACAATGAAGGCACGATTATTATTTTATTAATTTTATTTCTGTACAGTTCACGGATGGTTACTACTAACAAATTTTAAGTAATTATTTTAAAAATGAAGCAAGTTGAAAAAAATAAATAAGTGAGGTGTGTCTGTTCAAGTACTGCTGAGTTTCTCAGTGATGTTACTCCTCAGCGAAGTTTCTAGATTCTCCTCCTTTTTCTTCCTTAATCTATGGCTACTAGGGTTTGGGGATTAGAATAGTGGACTGCAAATTTGAGCATGAATGAAAATCACCTGTAGGGCTTGTTACAAACAGATTGCTGGCCATCTCTCTGAGTTTCTGATTCAGTAGACCTGAGTGAGGCTCAAGTCTGCATTTCTAAAACGTTTTCAAATGTCTCTACTGCTCCTGCACCAGAGACCACACTTTGAGAACCATTTGTATAGAATAAACAGGGCTCAGTGTTCCTTATGGACTTTTATGGAGAAAAAGAGAGAGAGAAAGAGATGGAGTGAGGTAAAAAAAAAAAAAATTCCCAAAGATAAATCTGATCTCTTCCTAAATCCTTAACATTTCTGGATGCCTTTTTTACTCTTGGTGACCCCATATGACCTCAACTAATAGTTTACACTAATGTGATGACTCAGAGATTGAGTTGCCACACCTGATAGTCTTAAAGTTTAGGCTAATCATGACAGAAAGACTAATCACGTGACTTAGGGTAGAGCTTTGGTCAGAAGTTTCAATTGACAGAGTCTGAGTTTAACCATGTGGCTAATAAATTAGTCATGGCTACATAATGATGTTTCAATAAATCTCTAGACCCTGAAGCTTGGGTGGAATGCCTGAGTAGGCGATATCCCATGTATATTGTTATAGGAATGCTGGGAGGGAGAGTAACACATCCTGAGAACAATGGAGACTCACTTATGGAACTCTCAGGCACTCTGGGTCTCTTCCTTTGGCTGGTTCTGATTTGTAGTTTCCCTGTAATGAGCCTTTTGCATGAATATAGCAGTTTTAGTGTATCCTATGAGTCTTTTTAGAACATTATCGAATCTGAGGGTGGTTTGGGGAAAGCACTAATCTTGCAGTTGGTGTCAGAAATATGGGTCATCTTGTGGGGACTTTCCTTCTAATGTTGCAGTCTGACCCTAATTCCTTGCAGTTGGGGGCCAACATCTTGAATAGACCTGATATTCTGAAGGACTGTGCCTTAAACCTCAAATTTCAGCTAATTCTGGGGGTGAGGATAAGGGCATGAGAGAGACTGAGAAATGACTATAGGATGCCAAGTGAAACCATGAGCGACCCAATTTTACATATACCTCAAGTAAGAACACTTTCACCAAAATAGTAACTTTCCTCCACATATCATTATCTCCACATCAACAAAAATACACCCACTAAGGAACAAAATTGTAGACTTTAGGTATTGCTATTTTTAATATGTTAAATTAATATCTTTCCTAGTTTTCTACACATCTCAAAAGCTGCCACTCTATACCTTGTAAATGTGTAAATTCAGATATCTATGCTTTCAACTTCCTCTGGTTTGAGGAATGTTTAAGGTTTCATAGGACCCAGGAACACCCTATCAAAAATCTTAGAGCATCCATTCCACATATTAAAAGGGAAAGAGGTCATCCAAAGAGGGCATCCTGCTCTTCTCATGTATTTTAATCCTCAGAACCTTTAGCAGCTGCAAACAAGATATGAGAATTCCTGTAAAATGTTTCTCCTTTGAGATCAGACAGACCTTTTTATAAAAAAAAAAAAAAAGGTTATCGAATTCTCTTCAGTTCTTTATAGGCTGTGGTGGGGGCTGGCAAGGGTGGGAGAAGGCTCACTCACGTAAGGGATATACATAGAAAAAATTAGTGTTAATTTAAATATCTTCGTTCCCCTCAGTGGAGCTCATTCTAATATTGCTTAATCGTTAAGTACCTGCAGAGCAATACTGTGTCTCCAAAGTAAAAAAGCTGAAGTCCAACAAATAATTGTCATTGGTGGCAATTATTTTGCAATTTAAAGTATAATGACTTGTAACGTGTTCTTTTTCCCCCTGAATACTTTATATGCCCATCATTTACTTACTTTGAATTGTATTTTTTCTCAACAACAGTTCTGCAACTGGATTAGGGATTCTATATATAAATTCGACAAAGAATTTAGCACTCTCCATGTAGGGCTCCGTGCCAGGCTTTGGAGATAAAAATATGAAGAACAAAAGGCAAAAGATTTCTGCACTGGGAAAAGCAAAACTATGGCTGCAGCATTTTCTATTTAGCTTTGTAACAACATATTTAATTAAAATCCCTCCATGTGCTTGGCACTCAAAGATACTGATGGACTCTTTGAACATTTTATAGTTTAAAGCTTGTAAAAATATGAATATATTTGTGAGCATCCCATTCAGGTAGACTATTTCCAATGAGAACAAAGAAGAGAGAGCTATACATTCTAAAAATAAGTCATGTAAGACAGTTCCTCTTCAATTTAAATATAAAGTGCTATTTAATTCATAAAATGTAAAAAAAAACCCACAAGAATACATGCACTTTTTTTCTAAAGGAAAAATGGATGTTAGTAGACAATTCATACACATAAGTAAATATCCTTTATTGCCTTACATCTTCTGCAACTTCACTTGATAGAAAGACTCTTACTCCTTCCCCCAACAACATTCATTCTACTATTTTTGTATTTTATATACAGGGGTGGGCAAAAGTAAGTGTATAGTTGTGAGTAGGTGAAACATAGTTTATTCTTGTATTATTTATTCTTGCATTATTTATTTGTATTACCACTGTAAACCTATTTTTGCCAACCCCTGTATTACATTATCTGAAATGCTTGTTGCTTTAGAAAATATTTCCCTGCAAAAGTTTCTATAAAAAAGTGAACTTCTCCCCCTTAGGTTATATTTCATAAGGATTAAGAACATTAGGTGTCTTTCTTTTGATACCTGCCATAAAAGCACTTACTTGAATAATGGCCCAAAGTGGCCAATCTTCTACAGCTATTTCTGAGTCACTATGCACGAGAATGACAAGTGAGAGATGCGACCCAAGTATTCCCACTGGGAAGAGGCTCCATCATCATCTGTCTAACGGTGATGTAGCTCCTTAAATGAAGGGCTCAATACTGAGCTCAT
Organism: Myotis davidii; assembly: GCF_000327345.1. NCBI lineage: Eukaryota > Metazoa > Chordata > Mammalia > Chiroptera > Vespertilionidae > Myotis > Myotis davidii. Next base: position 2,382,354 of record NW_006282396.1, read on the forward strand.
TTTGGAAATATGCCAAAGTCATCTTTGCTCACTAAACCCTGCTGGCAGTTGAAATGCTATAGTAGAAATATTACAAAAGTGACTCTAACAAGAGAAATTCATATTTTCCCTGAAGTTTAGGATGGTTCATTTTCAACACCTTTCTCTCATCGCATTTCTCCTCAGAAGACTAATGATTGGTTCACATATGTATATATTTAATAATTCTATGTATCAACTAATTCATGATCAACTATTGTTTACCTTTTACTTTATTAGGGTATAGATTTATACTAATAAGACTGCATCACAAATCAGATGTGGTAATGTAGCACACTAAATTATGATTACGTTAAACAAACTTTCAGATTAGCATGCCCTAAAACATAATCAGTGACAACAATAAAATTTCAGAGTAAATATAGAAAAAATACTAGTTGATGCGAACTTCATTAACAGTAATCTGACAATATATATTAAGGTCTAAATTCAATAGCGTTCTATTCCTGTATTGACCAATGCTGGGCCATTTCCTTGTCTTAATCTTAAAATGCCAAGGACAAGCTTAGACTCTAGAATCTAGAGGCTATGACAGTAAGCCAACTACAACTGCTTCCTTATCAAGACTAACAGCTAGCTTGAGAATTACTTCAAGACCCTTACCTCACTCTGTACATCAATCCACAACCAGATTATCACAACTCTGTCTAATTTCAACCAGTTCCACACATTGCAAGTCTCATCTCAATATCATACAACTCAGGTACTCAAACGCTATAAATGTACTCTCTCCACATTCCCCTCCTGACACACTACTAACACTAGGTCCAGTTGGTGGCCGCCCTTTTGGTAGCCATCTAACAAACTTAGCTTTGTTTAACCAACAGCTTTTACTGCTGCCATTGGAAAGGGCAACAGTCAACAGCCTCAAAGCATTTGAAACATTACATGGAAAGGAAGGTTTTATTTGCACAAATGTATCTTTAGAAATCAATCCAAATTCAACTCATATCCACATTTATTATAGAAAAATATTCCACAGTAGAAGATGCCTAAATGAATTAGCATATTCATAGGGTAGAATATCATAATGTCATGAAAAATAAAGTATTAAAAATATGATATAGTACTGTGTTCAAAGGGAATACAAAATGATACTCAAAATGAGTATTGTCTTCTGCTCCACCAAATCTGTTTATCAAATTTTGTCTATTTCTGTAAAGCTCATTAACATCTATTTTGTTGCTCCAGTCAAAATTTATGGTTCATTTTGGTTCCTAATTTGTTTTTATATATTTTCCAAAACTATATTCCTTGCTTTAATGACAATATATTTGGCCACTTTTTTTTTTTTTTTAACTGTATGTGTGTTTCCTATTCTTGAAGCCACTACTCTCTTTCCAAAGATACCGCAAAACCAATTGGTCTTGCATTTTTAACTTTTAAGTTAATTCTCAACACAACTGCTGGTTTGATCATTTGCAAATGGAAATTAGATATAGCCTGAGCCTCTTCAGCATTCACTCATTGAAACTGGAATAACATCTAAACTGATTATGGGAAATATACTTACATAATATAGGTAGATATATAACTCTTTCCTCTCCAACTTCATCTCTTTTTCTCTTCTAATGCCAATCAACCTCACTAATTTTATTACAGTTGTTCAACTATATAAAGCTCTTACTCCACTTTGGGACTTTATGTGTGTCCCACTTAATTCTCCAGCATATACACTAAGTGGCCAGATTATTATGACCACCCCCTCAGTACAATGAAGTGAATTAGTTATGCAAATAATAATAAAGCCTTGAGAGTATTTGCTTAGGAAGTTTTCAATATTCAGTATTTTTGGAAGTGTCAATGAAGTACTGATGGAATGATCATAATAATCTGGCCGGTCATAATAATCTGGCCACTCAGTATATATATATTTTGGTCTTTTGTTTATTGTTGGAGAAATACAATTTTAAAAAACTAAAAACTTTTCACAACCCAGAAACTGTGTTCACAAAGCTGTAGAGAAAAAGAACATTTTCACTGTCAAATAAACATTAAAGAAGAATGAGATACACATCACAGACAATCTCCACAGGGTTGAGGAAACTTTTTCTGCCAGGGGCCATATGGATATTTATAACATCATTTGCAGGCCATACAATATTATCAACTTAAAAATTAGGCTGCTAGATTTGGTCATTTAATTAATTCACCCCTAATGCCTTGACAGGGCCAGACCAAATGATTTTGTGGGCTGTATAGCCCTTGGGCTAGATATTCCCCACCCCTGCTCTAGGAGATTGCAAAGGCAGAAATTAATCTCACCCTTTTATACAGACAAAGAGATGCAACCCATTACATAGGTACATATTCTGAAGGTAAATAATAACTAGTCCTCAAGTAAGAGGGGTTGACAGCATCTTTGGTCACATATAGTGCATCCTAACTTGTCTGATAATTGAGGCGATGATCTATGTTAATTAACTCAATTTACATGGAAAGAAAGCAAACATACAAAAAACTCATATCTTTATGACTGGAGGTACTTTTACAACTTAACACATTGCGGACCAGTAGTTTTATTGCTAGCTTTACCCAGTGGCCAGATAAGTTTCTCTGAGGACAAAAAATGTTTGACATAAATATTAAAGGCACCCCTTAAAAGTAAATACCCATTGCATTTTGAAGTTATTTATTACATGTTCTTACAAGCTAATATCTTTTTAAAGTATGATACTTGGTAAAACACTGTGTAATATGAAAACAGGAGAATTCTCGTGATCTGTCCACAATGTTTAAGTTACCCACAAAACGAATTCCTATAATCCCACAGAAACTTGGAAATAGGAAAGTGTTTACATTTTTGAAGAGATGGGTTTCAGTTTCTTGAGGAAGCTATTCCAAGAACCTGAAGTCTTTTGTTTTTTAAGTTTTATTTATTTTCTGAAAGATAAATTTAAAAGAAACAGAGAATTAACTTGCTGTGAAAAGTAATATAAATGAAGCCACTTCAAAATGGAGTCAGAGTTGCTATCCCAGAGGAACTGCCTGATATGTCTTACTTCTCAAACCTTTGGAATGCTTAAATTGGGCAAAATAACCTTTGGACTGGGCCAAACCAATATAGAATTTCCAAAAACTGCTTGTAAAGCTAACAGAAAAGCAAACATTCTGACTACCGGACTAAAAATTAAAGATGTCTTTTAGAATTGGCACCACCATTTATAGCTCAGAAATAGCTTGTTTGCACAACTACAGAAATTTCATCCTTGACTTATTAACATCAAGAGATTCCTTTTAGTACTTATGTGTATGTAGGGAGCAGCTCTAGGGCCACAAATAAGTCCCAGCCTGGAGGGCAGAGCTCTCCAGCATAATTAAGCCTGACCTTGTAGCCCTCCCTAATTCCTTCTTAAGTAGCTAATGGGCTGTGGGAGGTGCAGCAAGTGTTGTCAAAACAAGAACATTTGTATACATGTTAATCCACCCTTGTTTTAATCAGATTATAAAATAAAGCATTGGCCTGCAGGCTGGGTCTTCTGTGGTCTCATCCAGGCATGGGAGATCCACCAGGCCCCACCTATATTCTCTTGTCTGTCTTTTCTTCAATCTTTCACCGCCCCTCCTCAGGTTCACCCTTGGCAGTGCTGGCACTGCACACTTATGGAATTCTTTCCCTTCCAATTTTCATAACAATCCTGGACTTCACCCCCTAATTAGAACACTATTTGGTTTTCTGCCTGAATCAGTGCTTCCCAAATAGCTATTCTTTTGGACCTCAAATAAATGTTTTTTGCCTCTCACTTTGGCCTTTTATTTTTAGGTTAACATTATATGTATATGTTTTTTTAAGGTAAATGTTCTGATAGAAGGGGAAGGAACCTCTTTCCTTATTTTCAAAAGGAGAAATCTTGTCTGTGTTTTTATTAAATTTGTATTTGTCCTTATAATATCTTTTTGGACTATTATTTCTAAGTGCAGATACTATCCCAAATTGCTTTCTTTTTTCTCTACCTGTTGTCTCATTGCCATTTCAAAATTTCTAATCATGTTTCTTCCTTTACTGTATTTTACTTACATTCCCAAAGGAGCATACATTCCATTGGCAGTCTATCCTGATTAGTCCATAAAAGTTAAATCGCCTTTGTGTCAGAAATAGAAAATACATAAGGGTATATCTGAGAAATGGTGAAAAAGATCTGAATACTAGAAAACTATGCTATGAAAAATTGAAGAAGTCCTAAATAAGTATAGAAATGTACCCTTTTCATGTGTGAAACACTCCGTATTGTTAAGATAGCAATTCTTCCCAAATTGATCTATAGATTCAACAAAATTCCAGTGAAATCGCAGCTTATTAGTAGAAATTGATAAGCTTATTCTAAAATTCATACAGATATTTAATGAAATAAGAAGACTCTCAACAACTATCAAAAATAACACTGTTGGATAGCTAACATTGCAGAGTGACTGTATACCATCCTTAAAGATAGTCTAAGTTGCTATTTCTGAAGTTAAATTACCAGCCTCACCTATAAAGATTCATTTTTAACTTTGTGGCTGGGAGAGTGTGTCCTTGCCTTTCTTTTTACCTCTCTAGACTTCATTTTGATTTACATTTTGTAAAATCAGTATTCTATTTCCTCATTTCTGATAATGTCTTCCAAGTGTTATTTCTGCATAGGCCACTTAAAAGGGGGGAATTTTACTTTTGTTGAAGAACTCTGATCCAATCTCCACATAGGACACATCTCTCAGTGTTTATTGCACATAGACAAGTATACAGTCTTTCCTCTTTCTTATTGATTTTTCCTATGAATCTCCAAGCAACTGTGTCAAAATGGTCTATATTTAATATTATGTAATTTTATCTTTCATGATGGATTCATTAGAAAATATTTACAATTTAAATATTTTTAATATAATAGTACTCATCTAATTTAAATATCTTAATTAAAAGTCAATCATCTACTGAAATACTCAGTAGATGTTGGTTTGCATATTGTATAAGTAACATGATAATTTACCCAACATCCAACTAGAAAATTAATCTCAAATACACACACACACACACACACACACAATTCCTGAAAGGTCTACAGAGGAATCCTCCACAAATTGTTCAGGTTAGAAAAGGGGAGACAATCTCACTTTCACTGAACACTACTGATGCTGAGCAGCTATTCAAGAGAGAAATGGTCTTTTTAAATATAGACTCCTATGAGTTTGATATCTTTCTTTTCAAGTTCTTGAGGGTATTACTCTTCTCTCACAAAGAAAGGCCAATCTTTTGTGATGCTTTGAAAAGAAAGAGAGTATTTAAAGCATAGATGGTACAATGCCTGAAAAACTCCATTCACATCACAATTAAGCTGCAGGCCATGTCTTCTAAAACTGTATAGCCAAAGTTACTGCAAAGCTTGCTAGCCCAGGGATCACGACAGAGCACGCCTTGAAAACTGACCCTCATTCTGTGTTGCTTTTAAGTTGTACTTCCCCTAGGAAAACTTCCCTACTGCCTTCCTACTTCACCTCTTCTGCATTCTGATACCTCTTTTTTTGAACAACATAATATACCATTTATTATGTGGTCACTTTTTTATACTTTTCATAGACTATGTAGGTATTCTTAGGAGGTTGATGGTAAATATAGAAAATAATACCTTTAATCCTTGAAGTGCTAAGTTTTTTTTTTCTGCTTTATATCTCACCATGCTTACCTGTTAGCTGAGAATACCTAAAATAATAAATTGATGCTTTTAAAATAGATAATCTAAAATCTTCTATTTTCCCAAGATAGTTTTTACAGAGGAATTAAGGCTCTGTGTTATATTGACTATTAGAGTTTGCTTGAGTTGGCACTATACACATATTATTTAGTAAGGATCAGTCCAAATATGTTTTGCTTTTTTCTTAGACCCATCCTTTGGCAGAATAACTAGATTCCACAACAGAAAACAAATTTGGTACTAAATATTTTTATGCATTTTCTGATATTGGGTATATATTTAAACATTTACTCAAAATTAAATGTGTCAAATGGAGAAAATTATTGCCTGTTAGTGTTGGAAATAAGAGTTATATATTAAAATATTTTAACAAGTTGATATTTCAAGATAATGCATATTTCTGTTTGCATGACCTACTCAAGTAGTGTCAATGAACTACTTAAGGTTCAGAGAATAAGACTTCAAAATTTTAAGACACTACGTGTGAGCAGAATTTCTAAGGAGCAGCTCTGCGTTTATTTTTCACATTGGAGTTTAGTGCAGTGGGTGAGTGAAAACACTGGTGTCCTAATGAGGTAAATCTTTAATTCCCAATTACCATCCCTGTAGCATGTGCTTTCCAAGTTAGTTTTTCAGTTTTATGACTATGTCTGAATTAAGATAACTGTTAATTGACTATTTTCATCTTTGGTCATATTTACTGTAGTTGTATTTTTGCTCTTCCCAAAAAACACTCACAAATGATGTAGCATTACTAGTGAGAAGTGTTTTTTGTTTTTTGTTTTGTTTTGTTTTTTGTTTTTTTTTTGTGTGTTTAATTTCTTATAGAGAGTCTCTTTTCTATTTCAGGTGGAACAGTACCCATGAAATGTCACCAGTAAGTTGTTCCCTGAGGAAACTTCCATAACCAGGCTTCATTTTCAGTGTTTTCTCATTGGTTATA
>NW_006282396.1:2389222-2412629 GCF_000327345.1 Myotis davidii
CCCCTTTGGGTGTCTGCCTGTAGGCCCAAGGGGATCGGGCCTTAAGCTGGCTGTCAGACATCCCTCTCATAGTCCAGGGCGCTTGCATTCCAGGACCCTCGCTCCTTACCACCCACCTGCAGCAGAGGTGGGAGAGACTCCATCCACAGCCATTGTTCTCGCCAACTGTGAGCCAGGCTTCTGGCTGAGTGGTGCTCCCCCTGTGGGAGCGCACTGACCACTAGGGGGCAGCTCCTGCTTTGAGTATCTGCCCCCTGGTGGTCAGTGCACATCATAGCAATCAGTTGTTCTGTCGATTTGCATATTAGCCTTTTATTACATAGGATAATGAACTCAGTTTTGTTTTTTGTTTTTTTTTTGTGTGTTTAATTTCTTATAGAGAGTCTCTTTTCTATTTCAGGTGGAACAGTACCCATGAAATGTCACCAGTAAGTTGTTCCCTGAGGAAACTTCCATAACCAGGCTTCATTTTCAGTGTTTTCTCATTGGTTACCATGTAGAACAGCTGTGCCACTGTCCTATGACATGAAGAAGATCTATTCAGAATGTAGGTATAGTTATTATCTGAGTGCAAACTTCATCGGCTTCACATGTGTGACTTCATTCTATTTATTTTATATATATATATAACTAGAGGCCTGGTGCACAATCCATCCACAGCCATTGTTCTCGCCAACTGTGAGCCAGGCTTCTGGCTGAGTGGTGCTCCCCCTGTGGGAGCGCACTGACCACTAGGGGGCAGCTCCTGCTTTGAGTATCTGCCCCCTGGTGGTCAGTGCACATCATAGCAATCAGTTGTTCCCCCGTTCAATCAATTTACATATTATAGGTTTATTATATAGGATAACTTCCAGCAAAACTTTAATTCCCAGACTTTGGAAGTCAACCGAGTATTAACTTTAAAAAATTGGACAATATTCACACATTACATGGCCTGTAGTATACAGAAAATAAAACATTGGTATCTAATATGTTAAAATAAACAAATAAAATAACTTCAAAGCAAAGGATTATCCTTTAAATGTAATTACTTTAACTTTATGAACATTTTACTACATTGTTCTTATTTATTTCACTTCATGCCATTATAAATTTTATCACGAACAGAGCATCTATTTCCAAAACAGGATGTTAAGGATCACTGATCTAGAGTAATGGTGTCTGAAGTCTCATGTAAGCTAACCAAATGGTGTGCAAAAACATGCATCACTATGCTAGGAAAAATGTTAGAGAGCTTGAATTTATATTTAGTTTTTTAATGTAAAACTTTGAATGTTTTGATTCAAATATTTGTATATTGTGTATAATATACACTACACAAATATAGTGGTGCATGAGTATAATTTATAAGTAAATAGGACTATAATGGGGGTAAGACTTGTTTTTTTTAAACTGATAGGATATATAATCAAGTAATTAGGGAATATTAATATAGCTTATTGGTGTTCACGATTCTAATGTTCTAGTCTAGTGCTTTTTATACTGTGTTAGGAAATCCAAGGGCATTAAATATCTCCTTGAAAAGAAACACAAAGAAAAGGGAATGAAGCTCTTTTAGGTCCTCTTCAATTCTACTTAGTTTTATACCAGGATATCTCCAATTATGTCTGTTTTATAGAATGGGATTTAGTACTATACTTTATTTGTTGGAAAAATTCCATTAATAACTTTAAAATACTCATTATAAACCACTGCAATGGGGTAACCTTACATTGTCATTTAAAAAATAAATCTTGTTAATCCTCAACCAAGGATACGTTTTCCATTGATTTTTAGAGAGAGTGGAAGGGAGGGAGGGAAGTAGAGAAGGAGAGAGAAGAGAGAGAGAATGTGGGGAACATTGATTGATTGGTTCCTACACATGCCCTGACCGGGACAGGGATCCAACCTGCAACTCAGGTACTTGCCCTTGACCTGGAGAAGTATGTGGCTGATACTCAACACTGACCAGGGCTGAATTTGTCATTTTGAACCAGTAGAAACAATGTTAGCTACAGTGATAGGAAAAAAAAGATGGATCTGCAAATGGTGTTTTCCAAGTTTCCATGTGTGTCAGTTGTGTCTCTAGTAGTAAATAGAAATTAACAATCTAATGGGAAAAAATATATTCTATAGGATGTCAGGTGGGGCTGTGAAATTGAGTAGTTAACAAAACTATCTGAAATGTGTGGACCTTAAAGAGAGTATAACATTAGGGCAAGTGGAACATAAATAGGATGGAATAACCAGTCTTATTGTCAGGATAAAAGTGAGTCCTACTTGACAAATGGTGTCTAACCCTTACTGTACAGAATGTTTCCCATTGGATTTAGTGGAAAATAACATTAGGAAAGGGAGAGAGAGAGAGAGAGAGAGAGAGAGAGAGAGAGAGAGAGAGATCAATGATGAGAGAGAATTATCTATTGGCTGCCCCCTGCATACCCCCTACTGCAGATCAAGCCTGCAACCCTGACTAGAATCAAAGCAGTTATCTCTTGCCCAGCCAGCATGGCTCAGTGGTTGAGCATTGACCTATGAACCATGAAGTCACAGTTTGATTCCCAGTCGGGGGGCACATTCTCTCTCTCTCTCTCTCTCTCTCTCTCTCTCTCTCAATATATTTTTTAAAAAAGAAATTATCTATTGGTCCCTGGGTAGATGCTCAATTGCTGGACCATAATGGCTGGGCTGGGATTTCTTACATTGACCATCTTAGTTTTCTATAATTTTATATTATTCTTTCCATTATTTATGCCTTTATATTTTCTTGTTTTGTCATATTGTACTTATCAGAACTTCCAATATAATGTTAAATAATAGTGGTGAATAGTGGCCTTCTTCCAAATGTTAGGGAGAAAGTATGCAGGTTTTCAACATTAAGTAAGATATGGGTATTTGTAGATTTTTATATCAAATCATGATGGTTATCTTCTTATAGTTTCCCGAGTTTTTTAAGATATCATGAATGGTTGTTGGGTTTTGTGAAATGGCTATTGATCAAATGATATGATATGATTTTTTTATATGTTGATGTGGTGGTTTACAGCAATTGATTTCCTATGTTAGGCCCTGAAAATTGCTGTAAAGTACTATCCCAGGTGCTAAATTTTATCTCACAGAACTCAGTTGTATTAATTTTTAAAGGAAGATTTAAGAGAGGTTGACTCACCTCAAAGGTCAAGTTCCATTTGTTGAAGGGAAACAGCAAAACTTTTAGAAAATGTATTAATGAGTAACGGAATGTCAAGATTTCGACATGAAATTCATCCTGTTTTCAGAAATAAGATAAGCTTGGAGGAATTTGAGTGTTAACCATAGGAAATGGAATTCTAGAATTTGATGCAAAGAATTTTTTATTTAGCAATGCTTTTCCTTCCAAAGTATTTCAAGAGAATGAGTGATCCATTGTCAGAAGAGAGTTTGGAGGCAGACATATACAATCTCACTAGATCAAACACATGAGAACCACCAAGAATGTGGTTAGCAGTCAAAGTCTAACTTAATCTATGAGCACTCATTTTAGGTGAAGTTCTTGGGCATTTGTATTCTAGTCTCAAAAAAAGTGCTTATTGGGCATATTTTCTTTCCACTCTGCTCCAGTATGTACCTCCTAGCTGTGAGGTACCTGTGCACTATCCTAATTTTATTTTCTGGCTGTTACTATGGGTCTTGCATCTTATCTAATAACCAATATGACTATACAAGTATCATAATTACCTTCCCTTTTTATTCACTTTCAGTTGGCTTCCATGGCATTGCATAATTTTTTTGTTCTCTTAATTTACTAATCAGAGATATTTGTTGATTCCTGTTCCTGTTATCTTTTAATACTGTGTATGTTAGAGGTCAGTCCTTGTCCTTCTCTTTTCTATCCACATTCAGTGGATCATCATTTTATTTAGTTGGATGCCTTTATAGTCAAATATTTGCCAACAATTACAATTATATCTTTAGGTCAGCTCTCTCTCCATAAATTTAGATGCCTATGTCCAAATGCCTCCTTAACATCTCCACTAAGGTATCTAATACATTCACCCCCAACACAAAGAAAGCATACAACACAATCTTCTTCACTCCAACTGATGGCAACTCCTTTTTTAATGGCTCAGGACAAAATATTTGAGTCATCTTTGACCCTCCTATTTCTCTTTAACTATAGCTAATCTCTGAATAATTCCTGTTGGATTTACTTTTAAAAGTACATTATGATACAACAATTTTCTATATCACTACAACTCTGATCAAAGCCATCCTTGTCTTTGATATCAATTTATACAAGGTCTGGCAAGACTAGGTTTGCAGTTGATCGTATGGAAAATTGTGATGTAATTCATTAATAATAATACAGAATAAACCATTTTGCAGACTCACAACTGTAAGCCTACTTTCACCAACCCTGTACAATTAATCTCTGCTTTTATTCTTGCCTCACATATTTATTATCAGAAGTCAGAGTGACCCATTTCAACATATGTCAGATTTTGTTACTTTGCTATTAAAATCATTCAGTACTCACATTTTATTCAGAATACAAATGAAAAGCCTTAAAATAGCCCAGGAGGCCCTAAATTATTTCACCCTTATTCCCTCTTTGATCTAATTTCCTTCTAATCTTGTTGCTGCAGCTTCTGCCATAGGGAACCTGTTGTTTCTCAAACACACAAATTGTATCCTATTTCAGGCATTTAGCAGTGGTGTTCCATTTGTCTAATTTGCTCTTCCCCCTAATATTTGCACGTTTACCACCAGATTTGTGAGACTTGCCCCAAAAGCCATATATAAAATTACAACCCATTGTTTACTCTCAAAGTCCTGATTTCCTTCAACTTACTCTATTTTTATAACATTTATCACATTCTAGCACACCATTACATTTAATACTTTTATGATTGTTTTGTTATTTTATATCCTTCCCCCATCCCACCTTGCCTCACCCATTTCATTATAAAGCACATAGTTAGCAAGAATTATAATTTGCTTTATTTACTGCTACATTCAAGAGATGGAAAACTCTGCCCAGCACATAGTATAAACACTGAGCATAAATAATTTTTATATTAGTTTAAATAATAGTTTATATTAGTTTAAGGAATAGAGTCAAGCTAATGTTTCCCAATTTGATATTCCAAAGCAAGAATGAAGTACAAGGAAAATACTAACGCCATAAAAAAGAAAAAAATCCTGAAATTTAAAAAAACAACAACAACAAAGCAAAACCAAGAGTTTTACCTACAAATGATTTATGAGTGTATCAAATATTTCATAAAACCACACAATAATAGTCCAATGAAGCCATGCTCAGAGCAAGTTCACTGAGACATGCAAGCAATAGATTCAGGCACATCAATGGAGGACAAAAAAAGAGGGGGATAGAGAATTATCCCTCTTAAGTACCAAATACACAGAAATAATTTTAATAGGAAAATCCTATAAAGTTAGGGCTTTAAAGGAGTGCAGAAATGAATGATTTCTCTGAGATTTTAATTCCACATATTTATACGGTATAGGGCCTACAGATTATTCAAACTCTGCGATTGGAATTGAACTCTTGGTATTGATATGCTTGATAAAGTTAAAAGGAAATAAATGGTATCTGAATAAAAGGCCAGGGATAAATTGAGAAATTCCTGGAAAAAATTAGGGGCTTTCAATAAATCACTTTGAGAATTTAACAAAGTTACAGACAGAGAGAGTGAAAGTCCATATACATTTTCACATATGAACAGATACGCACACATACAGGCACAACTTAATTACGATAAAGTGTGTTATGTGTGATCAATGTTACACCTAGCTTCTCCAGAATTTCACAAGCCATCCAGATAGTGCACACGCACCTAGAATAAGATCTCTCCTTCTGTAACAGGGAGTCTGAGTGACTTGGCACATAGGGTATAGGATCATTCTTGCTGGTTATCTATACCATCTTTGCCACAAATAGAGAAAGCTCTAGAGACATCCACCCCTCCCTAAATCTTGACCCAAACACTATAATCTGCCTTGAACACATCATAATTAATCTTTGAATATATTTTATTCTGTTGCTTTAGTCTCAAGAACGCTCTTATTCTCAGGTAACATCTTAAATCATTCACACTAATCCTCAGATGTCTTTGTATATCTACTATTCTGTCTCATTTCCTATCCTTCCTCAAATCCTGAAACCATTCCCATATGTCCTCTGAAATGAATGGTCCATTATCACCTCACACCTTCATCATATTCTAAATATTTCCTTTAAATTTTGTTCAAATGGAAATCTAAACCTCTCCCTGAGGATCTTGATTAACTCTACTTATCATAGATCTCTTTATTCTAAACTAGTGTCCTCCTTGTTTGACATTGCTATGTTCAACTGTTCATTCATCCTTCATCAAAAAGGAGGAGGAGGAGGAGGAGGGGTGGGGAGAAGGAGGAGGAGGAGGAGGAGGAGCCCAAGGAGAGAGAGAGGAGAGGAGAAAAAGGAAGAGGAAGAGTAAAGAGAAGAACCAGAATTGCATTTAATTTCATTGGATTATATCATACTGTATTCTTCACTGTTGCTATTATGTACTGTTCTCAAATTAAAACTTGAGTTACTGTGATTAAACATGTTATCTCTTCTTTGGGAAATTATAGAGACAATCGAGGTGTATTTATTAACATACTTTGTATACTCTTACAATCTATTTTTATCACTTATAATGTTCTTACACCATTAATTTTAATGGTTGCATATTATTCTATTACACAGAAATTATATTTATCTATTAACAATTTTCTGTTGTTTGCTTATATCATTTTTATTTGTAAAATAATGCTGTTAAATCTTTTTATAAATAAATATTGTGTATATATTTTCTGATTTCGAAGAACTTGATAAGTTTATATTAAATTGTTCTTTAAAACTTGCCCTTTTAATTCCCAGAGCCTATTTATTAAGAAAAATAATTATACCTTAGACCACAAAGAAAACCTCAATGAATTTTTACAAGGAGATGATTCAGAGACTACAATCCATGGTTACGATACTTCCAACCTAAAATGTGATTTCAAAAATATAAAGGAGAAAAATAGCCACATCAACATTTTAAAGTATTTTAATTAAATACTTCTTGAACCTAAATGTTAAAAGCCATAATTACAGAAGACTTAGAAAACAATAAACAGAAGAATGTTGTAAATTAGTACCTATAGCATGGAACAAAAGTCAAGGAAGAAATAAAATTATAAACTGGGCATTTTTTTTTGTTCAAGGTGTTACAAAAAAAAGCATAAAATAAACTTATGGAGAGCAGGAATTTCTCAGGGGTAGGAAAATAAAGGCTTCAGACCTGCCTGAGCTCCGCAGTTTGTAATTTATTACGCTCAGTTAATATTTGACAAAGGAGGCAAACACCATTTATTGGGGAAATTGGACAGATACATGCAAAAAACCCCCCAAAACATTAAATTAGACCACCAACTTACACCATACATAAAAATAAGCTTGAAATGGATAAAATTCTTATAAAACCATAAAACCATATATAAAATCATAAAAATATAAAACCATAAAAATCCTAGAAGAAATCATTGGCAGCAAAATCTCATATATCTCTTGTAGCAATATGTTTACGAATACATCTCCTAGGACCACGGAAATTAAGGAGAAAATAAACAAATTGGACTACATCAAAATAAAGAGCTTCTGCACAGCAAAATAAATCATTAATAATATAACAAGAGAGCCCACTGCCTGGGAGAACATATTTGCCAATGATACAGCTGTTAACCTCCAAAGTCTACAGGGAACTCATACAACTTAACAAGAGGATAATAAACAATCCAATTTAAAAATTGTAAAGGACCCAAATAGACACATCTCCAAAATGGACATACAGAAGGCCAAGAGGCATAAGCAAACATGCTCAAAGTCACCAGTCATCCCAGAGATGCAAGTCAAAATGACAATGAGGTACCACCTCACACCTGTTAGAATGACTACCATCAACAAATCAACAAAGGATAAGTGTTGGCGAGGATGTGGAGAAAAGGGAACCCTGGTGTACTGCTGGTGGGAATGCAGACTGTGGAGCCTCTGTGAAAAACAGTTTGGAGTTTCCTCAAAAAATTAAAAATGGAACTACCATTGGACCCAGTGATCCCACTTCTAGAAATATATCCCAAGAATTCAGAAACACCCATCAGAAAAAATATATTCACCCCTATGTTCATAGCAGCACAATTTATAATAGCTAAGATTTGAAACAACCTAAGTGCCCATCAGCAGATGAATGGATTAAAAAGCTGTAGTATGTCTATACAGTGGAATACTATACTGCAGTAAAAAGGAAAGAACTCATCATTTGTAACAGCCTAGGTGGACCTAGAGAACATTATGACCAAAATAAGCCAGTCGGATAAAGATAAGTATCACATGATCTCACTCACATGTGGAATCTAAAGAACAACACAAACTGATGAACAAAAGAGACCCAGAGACATACAAGCATGGAACAGACTGTCAAACCTCAGAGGGAAGACAGGGGAGGGTGGAGGGGGGCGAAGAGATCAACCAGTGAACTCATATATGTATATGCATAACCCATAGTCCCAGACAATAGGGTGGTGAAGGCTTGGTGAGGAAGGGAGTGGGAGAGGGAAATGGGGGTGGGGGGAAAGGGACATGTGTAATACTTTCAATAATAAAGATTTATTTTAAAACTGAGAATTGTTTCATTGAAACACATTTGGCCTATATCAGAGGCTTTAATAAATATTATGCTTCTCATAACATCTGACAAATGGCCCACATAGACTATCACAATTTTGAACTGTAAAGCACTAAATGTTTTAAGAAACGTGTTGCAGAAGTTCACTATGTCAAATTTACTTATTTCTGTACAGCAAGTCTTTAGAGTAACTTATAAATGAATAAACAAGCTTCATATGAAAGACAAATTGAACATCCCCCAAAACGTTTTGTAGCACCTTGTTAAATAACTCTAAGCATCCAACCCCTCTTGGGCTCCTGCTTCTGTTTTGGTGATTTGGAAGCAAGAGCAAAGTAGAGGAAGCGTTTACTACTAGAGAGGGGGCCTCTGCGACATACAAGGGATTTGTAAACTTAGTCCTATGCTCCCACCATTAGTCTTGTTAAAGATTCTGAGCCACAACCTCTCTGAGATAACATCCTTTTTTCTCTCTATCCTTGAGCCTTGAGAAGCCTACTGCAATCTTGATTATTATTTTTTTTTAGCCTTTCATTAAACTTAAGCCTAGAATTAAGGAAAGGCTAAAGGAAAAGGATTAGAGAGGTTTACTCAACACTGTCAGAGAAAGAAAATCCCTGCCTTACTGCCAAATGTATTAAACTCCCGATCTTGCAATTGCATACAATTATTACTGGCATTAGATCTATGGCAATTAAACCTAGAAAATTATTTAACCAGCTCCCTCTTTCAATGTCATTCAAGAACTCTAATTGGTTTGAAAAGTGTGTTTCTTTCTTAAGTAGTGCTGTAGTAATCTAGGTATTATTAAAGTACACCATTAAAGTTCATTAATATGAGAGTATTTCAGAGAATTTATGGGCTTTGGGGAGGGTACTGTAAGACATGTGTGCTCATGAAAACTATTTTGAATTACAAATGTTAAAGTACAGTGTTTCCTATCATCAAACATATTTTCGGTGTTATAAAGAGATTGATAACATTTTTGCTTATATTTCAAAGTTCCCAATTTTTATAACATACATTTACATTAATAACATTAACTAATTTATATTTGTTAATAAATTCATAAGTGCAATTTTATTCAATAATCCTTTTTTGTTGTTGTTTTTTGTGAAGAAGAAAAAAATAAGGCATAAAAGTCCAAACTTGTATGGTACACTTTTTTCTTCTCTCCTGCTTCTCTCTGATATTTTGATGTTGGCCCTAACTGTAAATAAACTATTGGAAAAATAATAGATTTATAAACTTAGTAAGAGACTGCAAATCATTTTTGGAAAGCATAGCTTAGAGACATTATTTTTCATCCTTTCTTTTAGGATTAGTGCAAAAGCCCGTAGTCTCACCTATGCATTGAGCCCCAGTGGGTTTTGGATAGTGTATGCTGTTTTGTAAAGCATGCCTTATTAAACAAATCACTCTCTACCTCAGGACAGAAAGCTAATCTAGGTATTAAAGCTCTCCCTATTTCTGTAGTGAACACAAAGAAGTCATTTGCTACTTTTTAATTAACCACTTTATTCTCTAAATAGGGCAGCTAAAATCTTCTATAATAATGAAAGCATAATATGCTAATTAGACCCACGTCCTTCTGGACATCCTTCCAGACAACCTTCTGAACAAAGCCAGAGCTGCAGCCTTGGGATCCAGAAAGCTGCTGGGGCTGCGAGGGAGGAATCCAGGCAGCTGCCGTGGCTGCGAAGGCTTACTCTTGCACAAATTTCGTGCATCGGGCCTTTCGTTTAATAATAAAATAATCTTTGTTTACATGTTTTTACTAGTTAGGAGTATATGTGAGGTATTTTAATGTGTACATATAGCCAGACCTTAACAAGTGAGTTATGTATGTCAGGTACAGTGTGAAGTGACAGATACAGAGAGAAGTCAGATGAAAGTAGGACTTCAAAGGGCCCAGTATCCAGTAGGGGAGAGGAATGAGTAAAACAGTAATTATATAAAACTTTTTACATGTCCAAACTGCAAAAAAAACATAGAATGAAATGGAAATTTAGATGAGTGATTCTTAGCCAAGGATAGGTAAACCTGAGGGCATGGTCCTGTGTTGGGGAGAATGGGCCAGGTTTCCCATAAAAGATACAAAGCTAAATTGTGAAGAACAGAGAGAATGATGTATTATATACATCCTGAAACCTGTATAATTTTATTAACCAATGTCACCCCAATAAACTTAAGATAAATAAATTTGTAAATTAAAATAAGAACAAAAAAATAAAATTAAAATAAATGTTTAAAATATGCCCAAGAGGAAAATTTAGGGAAGAATATTCTAGTCAAAGAAAACAAGTTTTGCTAAATCTAATAAAACCACGGGATAGATAAGGAGCTGAACGTATCTTATATTCTTAACAAAAAGTATATAAGAAAGAAAAATATATACCATGAAATCATTAATTTAAAAGAAAAAGCAGTAGTAGCTATTTTAATATCAGATAAACTAGACTTTAGAATATAGAAAATTATTAGAGACAAAGGACAATGCAACATAACAAAAACAGCTTACACCACTAAGATATAAGGATCCTAAATATGAGTGCTGAAAACAACACCACCTCAAAATACATGAAGCAAACATTGATAGAGCTAAAAGGAAAGTAGACAAATCCACCATAATTTGTGACTTCAACAATGCCTTCTCGGCAATTGATAGAACTATGACAAAGGTTATCAAAGATCTAAAAGGTCAGAACAGCACAATTAACTAAGAGGATCGAATTGACATGTAGAGAACACTCTGAACAACAATAAAATGCATATTTTCTTTCAAGAATTATGGAATAATCATAAAGATAGGCCATATCCTGGGAAATTAAAAAAAAAACTGAAACAAAAATAGAAATCATAGCAGTAGGAAACAGGAAAAATATCTAAATCATTAAAAATTAAAAGAAACACTACTAACTAATATATGTACTAAAAAGAAATTCAAAGCAAAAAGATTGTAAAAATACATAGAATGGAATAAAAACTACAAATATAGCATATTAAAATATGTAAGATGTGGCTAAATCAGTGCAGAGAGGTACAATTTTAGCATTAAATGCTTACATTCATAAAAAGGAAAGATCTCAAATCAGTCACCAAAATTCCTACCTGAAGTCACTAGAAAAGGACTAGTTGTTTTACTAGGCTTTTATTTTAACCAAAATAAAGGAGAAGAAATAAAACAGTCAAGATAATAACAGATCAAAGGAATTGAAAACAGGAAATTAATAGAGAAAGTCAATGATACAAAGCTGATTCTTTAAAAAAATAAAGAATTAAACCAATTGATAAATCTCTAGCAAGGCTGAAAAAGATCAGAAGAAGGAACAAATAGCCCATATCAGGAGTAAAAAGGGGTGTCACTGCTAATCCCATCCCACCTTCAGAATAAGAAGATCATCATATATAGGTCATATTATGTTCCTAGATTTGACAACTTGGGAAAAATGGACAACTTAGAATAAAGAGAAGAGGATACTTACTAACGGATTTTATCAGGCAATATCACCCCAACTCTAAAACCAGACGGTGAAAAAAAAATACAAAACAAAAAAACCCAAACTACATTCCAATATATCTCATGATATTTGACACAATATTAGCAAATTGAATCTATCAATGTAGAAAGAATACTATTCATCTAAGTAGAATTTACTTCAAGTATACAAGGACGGTAGCACATTTGAAAATTAATCCATGTAATCCAACATATCAATAGGTTAAAAAGACAAAATACAATTATGTCAGTTGATATAGAAGAAAATTATGTCATGGGATGATACTCAACAAGCTGAGACACACTGTCTAGGGCACAAGGAAACAATTTAAAGTTCATTTATTTCTTACAGAATAATAATGTGACATTAAACATTACATAATCAGAGAGGGCTGAATTGACAGACATTCCCTGTGTTTTTTAGTAAACACAAATACAACCAATATATTTCCATCTATAGAAGGCAAAAGTAAATCCATATGTACATTTTTAAAACTCAATTTATTTTGGAAAGATACAAACATCAATAAGTGTGTGTGTGTGTGTTTATGATAGTTCATCCATGTCTTCTAAAATTATTTCTTTAGGGTTCAACATGTATATGTTTTCATTTCAAGAAGTGAGACTGCTTTTCAATGAATGTAAATTCTAAAAAGGCCTTTGTGTATAGCTCAGTTGTTCTTTCCCTTATAAAATATGAAGGCTGCAATTT
Organism: Myotis davidii; assembly: GCF_000327345.1. Taxonomy (NCBI): domain Eukaryota; kingdom Metazoa; phylum Chordata; class Mammalia; order Chiroptera; family Vespertilionidae; genus Myotis; species Myotis davidii. The sequence continues at coordinate 2,402,106 of NW_006282396.1, forward strand.
TCTGAGTCCTCACCAAAGCTGGAGAGCTGGACCTTGCTTGCTTTCCTTTCTCCCTCCCTTTCCTGCTCCCATTCTCCCCATCTTTTTCTTGTCAATTCTATTGGGACATAATTTACATTTTAAATTGCCATTTTCTGGATTACTCTTCAGAATAAATGTATTCCCATAAGACATGTGTACATTCATATTCTTTATGCTTCTTCTTTTTTACCTTTACCCAGACATTTTTGTTCTTATAATATTAACTCAACTGGATATATTGCAAATGACCCTAGAGAAAACTCCTGGTGAAATGTAGACGGTCTTTTGTGACTTAAGTTGTTATTGTCACTTGTGCTGCCAATGTAATATCAATGTGATTGTTGTCACAATTACCCTGTAAGCATCCCTGCGGGGTTTTGTTTTGTTTGTTTTATTTTAATTTTTCACATTTCCTTGGAGAGGTAGTGAGGTGCTCACACTTGAAAAAAAATACACCTTGACACTTTTTCTCAGGGAAAATCAACCAGAAATCTACTTTTCATGATTTTATAGTACTGTTTTTATATCATAAAATTTAGTCTTTATTATAGATATTAAGAGTGAGGATTGTATGCTAGGTTATTTGAATTTAATTCTAATTTGGCACTATTCTATTGTGACATTGGAAAACATACTCTTTCAGTCTCAGCTTCCTTATATATAAAGTAAGGACTATATCATAATGTTATTGGAGGATTAAAAGTGTTGAAATATGGGACATTTTTGGTAAAGAACCAGAACATAAGTGAGCATGAACTCAATGAAGTAACTTTGCTTCAGTCCCTTTTCCTATATTAGACCTCTGTGCCAGTGCCAGGTCTCTGTTATTATACTGCAAGTTCCTAGAGGAAAGAGAATATATTTCTTATAATTTTGCAACTCCAGAGTAACTGATATATATTTTATGTTCTACAGATACTTGCTTTCTATGCATAAAATATGGATTTTTTCCAAGCACAGTATCTGACAAGTAGCTCACAGCTCAACTACCTCTTCCTCAGAAAGTTCCTCACTAAAGCAAAACAAACACTCTACCACATTACTCTGTGTTTTTATCCTAGGTATCGCAATGTTATTTATTTATTTACATATTTATTAGCTTTGCTCACTCTATGAGTTATGGACTTGGATGTGTTCCTACACCTAGATAAATACCTGGCATCTAGTAGTATACAATGAATGTTTGGTGAATAAGTGCATGTGAGATTCATTTATTTTACCTTTGTTGTTTCAGAAACATGTAGTTTCCAGAATATGTTGTTAATTTGCTGATCTATTGAAACGTCTTTTATCTATACCAATGAATCTACTTAAATATGCTCATATAGATTTTAATGTATTACTTTATTTTTAAGTAAAATATATATAATTACGTATTATATTCTATGTTGTAAAGACTATTTCTTAGTTATATCTCCTGTGCACTGATATTTAATACAGAAGATGATAATGGCTGACCACTTTATTTAGACACTGATTTCAAAACTTTTGGGGATTTGGAATACTTTAATGGAACATTTTTTGGTAATATAAACTAGGATTACAACAAAACCTGTTGCAAGACACTAATATTAAACATGAGTTCTATAATAATGATATTTTTCACTATACTTCAGATTTATTCTGGGAAGACTCTCACACATGCATTCAGACTTTTAGCAGATTATTTCCATGAGTCTCATATATTTGATGTATCATGTTACTTAATGGTATGCTTATTTTGGTTAAAAGTAGGTCCTATGTACTATGGAACAAAGTCATGACTAAGGGAAAATGAGAGTTTTGTCTAAAAAAAAGGCATCAGTTATTCTCAATAGAAAGCCATTCTATTTAGAGCAATTTGCTCTAAAAGAAGTTTCCTCTTACTATTAGTCATACAGAGAACAAAGGGGAGTTTGGAGCCAACATGGAATTTTTGGCAAAATACTAGAAATACAGAGAAAATCCTGTGTATGTCTGCTTACTCTGTTGGTTGTTAAGATGTGGTGGTTATTAGGATGAGACCTACTACTCACTGAGGCCCTGAAAGATGTGCTCGCCAACCCATAAGAGGGATGAGCCAAACTTGGTTAGCTTCTGGCACAGAGGACTATGGACTATCCTAGCTCTTTTTAAGCCCACACTAAAAGAACTGTGCTCTTGCCTTTATATCATGATAAGAGAATTAGATAATACATGGAGTTGGAGTTGGTGGCATAGTAGCACTAAATTACCCTCTGGAAGAAATAAAAAATCCAGTTTAGAGTCCCCATGAAATCTTTGAGTGGGAATCTTTCAAAACAAACTTAGTATCTCTATTTTTTTAAAAATTGAATTAATTGGTGTGACATTGGTTAATAAAATTATATAGGCTTCAGGTATGCAATTCTGTAATACATCACCTGTATATTTTATTGTATGCTCCCCACACCAAGTCAAGTTTCCTTCCATCACCATATATTCCTCCTGCACCCTCTTCTGCCTCTCCCCATCCCCCATTCACTCTGGTAATCACTGTACTGTTTTCTGTGTCTATGAGTTCTTTTTTCTTTCCTTAATATTTTCACATTGTCAACTCAGCCCCATAAACCCCTTCTCCTCTGATGGCAGTCAGTCTGTTCTCTATTAGCCTGTTACTATTTTGTTTGATGATTTATTTATGTATGTATTTATTTCATTTTATTTTACTTTTTTCCATCACCATTTATCCACCTCATGCCTTCTTCTGCCTCCTCCCAACCACCTCCACCCCATGCAATCACCACACTGTTGTCCATGTCCATGAGTTCTCTCTCTTTTTTTCTTTTTTGCTCAATTCTTCCATCCACCAAAGGCCCCTCCCCACTGAGCTGTCTGCCCTGTGTTTGAGTGAAATTATATGGTACTTACCTTTCTCTCACTTGCTGATTTCATTTAGCATAATACCCTCTGGGTATTTTGCATGGCAAAATTGTGGACAACTAGGCCTCAAGTTGGAAGCATAAATAATATTACAAAATATAAGTTTATTAATTTGGTCTTATGCAAATATAGTTTGTTTTTCCCTCTATGATTTCTTTGTGTATTTAGTCTTACTTCATTTGCTAGACATGTCTGATGAGTAATATTAGCCTGCTGGCTTGTCCTGAATATGTTTATGATTTCTGATTAGCATTATTATAGACATTGATTAAAATTATCTCAGGAGCAAATTATTGAAGAGATTATCAAAGAGAATTCATCCTTTCTAATTGTGCAACCAGCTGAATAGGATTGGACAAGGCAAACAGTAATTACAATACCTATCTATCGCTCTGTTAATTCAATCATTCAGGAACCATCAATTGACTGTCTATTCTGTGTCAGCCACTGTGCTAAGAACCAGAAATAAAACAGTTAATCTGAATACTTTCATCCTTACTCAGCTGAAAGTATATCTTCTATAATAAAAGTTCTATATAATGAGTATCAGTAGCAATATATTAATATTTACTCACTTTTGAGTGTGATCATACCATATGACATATCATATTTGCTTTGGGTGCTAAATGCTGAATTTGCAATAAATTAAGTTTAACAGCCCAGCTATTCATTTTATTAGAATATTAAAAGTCTTAAATTTAAAAAACCTAATTAACATGCATATAAAACAAGAAATTTAAAAGGGTAACTTATGAACAATTTTAGATTACTTTAATAAAAAGTCATATTAAAATAGGAAAGTATTTCTTCTTCTCTTCCCTTAAAGCCCAATTATCTAAAATCTCTCCTGTTTACAACAGACTGGCTTGAGGCATCTGTCTAAATCATTTCATGTTCTTCCACAAATATAAGAGTGGCATGTACCTATTTGTGTGCCTTTTTTACTATACCTTGCAGATGAAGAAATATGCATGACACAATTCCAACATAAGTGAATCTCAAAGCCTAAGGAGTGAGAGCCATAGGGAAAAGCTTGCTTAAAATAACTATATGAGGTACACTCAAGTATTAAGAAAGAAAAGATAAAACAGAAAGAGAAGAATGAGTCCTAATAACTGGTAGTCGATGATAGTTGGCTAGCACAAAGGGCAGGTTTTGAGTCCTGAAAACATAATAAGAACCTTTCATCAACCTATCTTCAAGTTCTAAAATTATTTTTGTAAAAATATGTGCAAAAACTAAAAATAAAACAAAAAGCTAATCCCAGCTTTAATTGAGGAAAATTTGTATTAAATATGAGTCATTTATAGCTTAATTTGGACAAACTACCTGCACATTGGTCTTTTTGAGTTTTAACTTATTTAAACTTAAATTATTTAATACTAAGAGGACTTAACCCTTTAGCTCTATTGCTTGTGTCTAAACTCCAAAGAGTAAGGCTCTGGTCCATGAACCTAATTGTTTCTGTTCCTGTGATCAGTTCACTGAAGCATTTGGCTCACCTTCCTGTAATCCCTGAAAGTCAGCAACTCACATGAATCATACTAGATTAACTCATGCTGAGCTCATGCTATATGTAAGCTAATATAAGTAAGCAGCTTTGCATAGTTTATTTGCTCTAAAAAAACAAACCAATAAGGAAGTGGTATTAAAATACTAATTTTGCATGCTGGAAATGTTAAGACTTAAAGAGGTGAAGTGACTGGTGAAATAACTTGCACAAGGCATGTGGCTAGGAAGTGTCAGAGCTTAGGCACTGCTATTCCATCACACTGAAACTACATCACAGAACACCAGTGGAGAACCAATAGGAAGACAGACCGGAATGGCCACAATACCTTCAGGGAAGTAAATATGGTATGAAAAAATGTGTTGCTGTCAGAGATAAAGTCAATGATAACCAGAATTTTCAGAGTCCAAAGAGAAAGATGAGAATTTCAGATACATGAAATCACCTGGACAGAGGAAAAGGCTAGGTCCATGGAACAATGAAAAGTACCTCAAGGTAATGGATCATTACATTTACCATGGTAAAATTAATATGCAATAAAGGAAAGAAATGAACAGTCAGTCTACAGTAGGATAATGCACACTAGAAACTACTAAGTGGACAAGTACATCAATTTGGATTCTAGAAATAGGTTTAGTGCCTCCCTGCAACAATCCCCAGATAAATACCTGGTCCTGCTGCCAGTTAAATTGTTCACTCCTTAATAGCAATTAAGCAGTCAATGTAAGAGTACAGTACATTTTTACCTTCAAAACTGAGAGGCATTGAATAACAATAAAATGTATTTACTATAAATTCAGGGGGGGAAATCTCAGGAAAAAAACTAAATACCCTTAAAAGAACGTAAAACTCCAATGAAATGGTCTTAATTAATCCAGGGGAGAAAAGCATGAGCAGAGAACAGGATAGGTGGCAATGAACATATATCCAGGCCTAAAAATACCTTAGAACGAGATAAGAAGGGGGGATCAAGAGATAAGAAAGCATTTTCAAGAAAATACAAGAGCAAAACTGTGAAGAATATTGGGGACAGTAAAGAAAAGAAAATTTGCTCTCCAAAATCAACTCTAGATGTGGAGGACAAACACAAGTCTTCACAGAATAAGGAGTTATATGAATGAAAATGTTGTTGTTTTTAAGTTGATACATATGGGTAGTCAAGAACTCAGAACCACATTGACAGGAACAGGTGTTTCTAAAGGACAGAGGAAGAAATAGCTCTAACTCAAGAACTACGTATAAGAAAGTGTTTTCTAAGTTGAAGCTTATGTATGGACATCGAAAGTATTTCTATTTTGGGCAAATTGTTTCAAAGACATTGTTCCCAAGAGACATATTGGGAGGGGGAGGGTTTGTGTTGTTGTTATTGTTGGTAATGGTGGTAATAGAATAAAAAATTAAGATCTTAAAGGCACTGAGACATTTAAAAACTATTGGATAGAATCACTGGAAGGAATATAAGAAATAGCTAAAAGATAAGTAAAACTAATTTGTTCACATTGGAAATGTCAAGCTGTAAACAAGTGTGGCAGGGAATAGTGATAACATTAAATGTATGTAATTTACTATAAAATCGAATATAAATACTGCTATAGGCTGAATGTATTTATATATTGAAGCACTAGCCCCAATGCGATGGTATCTGGAGATGAGGCCTTTGGAATGTTATTAAGGTTTGATGAGGTCATGAGTTGGGACCCATGTTGATAGGATTAGTGCCCTTCTAAGAAGAGATATTAAAGAGTTCTCTCCCTGCCAGAGGAGCCATAAAGGATGGCCACCTGCAAGACTGGAAGAGAGTTTTCACTAGGAATCAGATTGGCCAGCAACTTGATCTTGGACTTAAAGCCTCCAGACTCTGAGAATATACATTTTTGTTGTTTAGTCACCTAGTCCATGGCATTTTGTTATGGCAGTCCAAGGTGAACAAGACAAATATCAATGTCATTATTTATAGAAAACTAATATTCTGTATATCAGTTGAATAACAATGATTTGAAAATAAAGAACTGTAGATCTTTTGATATCTGCAAACAAATTGATGTGGATAGAATTATTCATGAAAATGAATGGGGGAATGGAGAAGCAGGTAGCATTAATATATATATGGACTAGACAGCAGTCATTCTTCATTTTCAAAAGGAACTGATAAATGCTGAGTTATATACTCAATCTATGAGGCAATATGAAAGCAAATACAAATATTAAATAATTCTTAATATTTAAATACTTGTAATGAAACAACTGGTTAACAAAACTGACTACAAATCAAAGTTATTTAAATATGCAAGAGAATTGGGAGAAAAATTATACTTATAATTATTGTAAGTGTAATATAAATGTGAGAACGGAAGCTTATTTCTCTCATCAGAAGGTTTAGTGGCTTGTTCTGATATCAGGAATACCAGTATTAGTTGCTTTCTCACATATTGAAATCAGCCAATGCAAAACAAAGAAACAAACAAACAAACAACAAGAACAACAACAAACAAATGGCTTTCTGGGCAATGGATGAGTATTTACCTGCCCATGGTACTACTGGCCTCAAAACTTTGCACAAGTGCTATGAAGCCTTAAAAATTTGCATTGCTTTGTTTCATTGTTTGTTCTCCCTTTATCAGAAGATCCGTTACCTCCCTAACTCAGGGGCTTTCTTTCACATTTTCATGTTTGTGGAAATTGGTAACAATATCTCCTGTGACATTAGGGGCCCACATGTAAAATATCGAAATCAATGTACCTGACAAAATAGAGTTTACATCGTGCAAGGTAACTTCAATTTATAGACTGTGTATCACTGAGGGTTAAGGATGTGGTAGATACCAAGCAGGAAGGAAGTAATTAACCAAGTTCCTTAGTGTCCCAAAGGAGTCCCCAGTCTGAAGAGGGCAACTGCAGCAGCAGGAGCCTAATGTTGAACTCAGGAGGGAATGGCGCTCTTGCATGTGATGGTGGAGGAGGAGCGATGGCAGGAATCTTTGGCTTAATGACATTTCCCTAAAATGATGATGATGATGATGATGATGATGAGAGAGAGACAGAGAGAGAGCAAGAGAACTTGTAAAGGAAAGAATAATGAATAGGAGCATAATCAAATATATCTCTTACCCAAACACTGTGTGGAAAACTATTCGTGCTTTTGAACTAAACCAGAGTGATTAAATTCAACTCCAAGAGGAAACAAGTAAATAAATAGTACATAGCTAAATTCAAGCTCAAGGGTCATTATCTAAGTGAGCTTTAGGGGCCTGAAAAGATTATTGAAATCAAGCGGCACCTGAATCAACATTTACAGGTCAAAAAGCACACATCAATGATTTAGAAACACAGACAACTGGGGAGTTAGGGGTTAGCGGGAATAAGCATATAGAATGTAAACAGGAAGCCAGATACAGTTAGCTTCTCACAGAAGCAAATAGTTGAAATGTCATTCTGTACTCTGTCAACGTTTCCCCTCCCCCCATTAGTATAGCTTGATGAAATGACATGACATACACTTAGAAGATTCCTCCTTTGCTACTTCTTTTCTCTTCAGAAACCAGGAGAGAGCCAAAGCAAAGGGAATGCACTTTATTCCCATCAGTTCTGATTTGAACCTGAATTTCACCCTGAGGAGCTAATGGTCACTTTGTATTTTTTTACCCTCTGGTAATGGCAGGCAATGACAACTCTATAATCAGCTTCTGAATAAGTGCTGGCCCCCAAAGAGAATAATTGGCAAGCAATTTTGCTGCTTTTTCCCCTGGACTTTTGATGGATTAGGGCTTGAGGGGATAGATACACTTCTGGTAAACTGAATGCAGAATATTATCTACATATTTTAATACAGGAAGAAACACTTTTCCACTTTATAATCTAGGAGACAAAACACTATTGATTCAAACTGATCACGAGGCCTCAAATTCTCGTGAATATTTAAACTGATATTCAAGAGCATACTATATTCACAAGCCTATAAACAGTAGAGACCTCCTATTTGCATCCATAATTCTTACCTGACTGATGAAAAATATTTCTACAGCTTCTGCTAGCATCTAAATGGTGATGACCTTAAATTTTTTGCCTGTCATTTATTTGCAGAATTTCAGTTGCCTACAGGATATTTATACTTGTATATTTCACAGATATCTCAAACATTTTATTAATCTACAAACACACAGCTTAGATCTTGTAAAATCCCCAGTCCCAACCTCTAAGTGTACTGCCTGGTGATACTGCATATCCAGTGCTGCTGTCTTCCTATACAACTGAGTTGAAAACTATGAACTCAAAATTATTTTTTGCTTTTTTTCTCTCTGACCTGCTCTACCTCATATCCATTTATGCACAAGCCTTGATTAATCATATTGCAAAAATGTCTCAAAAATCCTGGTTTTCTTCTCCAGACTCCCTTTCTGAGCATGAATGCAGGTCTCCATCAGCTTTATAACTCTGCTACCAGCCTCCTCCTCCTCTCCTGAAAAAATGAATTCAAACCTACCACTCTTTTGCTTAAAATCCATCGTCTTTAATCGTCACAGAATACATTCAAACTTCAGAAAATCACCCACTTCAGACTCACAGTACTCATTATATTGACTATTTGGGGTTGGGGGTGAAGGTAGTCTCTCATTCATATCTCCATAACTGTAAACACTGCTGCCTAAACCTCCAGTACCCCGCCATCTTTGCCTGCCATACCTCATAATTCCCTCTGTGAATATCTCTACATTAACATCTCAAAATACCACATTATATTTCAAAGAATTTGTTTCTCTATTTCTCTCCCACAAATGTATGTATAGCCTGAAATGAATGTTAGCACTATATTTTTCTCTTGAAGCGTCCCTGAAAATCAGACATTTACTACTGTTTGTAGACTTATACTCAAAAGAATGGAACTCACAAAATTTAGTGCCCCCCAAAAACTCTTTGTAAAGCATCTATTTTCTTAACCACAGGTTAGTTTCATTCAGATTTTGTGCTTAAGTGTAATTTTGTTCATGTGTCTATAGCATAATCTGAGTTTTGTATTTTAATTTATACATTTACATTTATATTCACTTTCCCAATTAGGTTGTGAACAAAGAGAGGGATTTTGTTTATATGGGCTGTAACATGACACTTCTTTCAATCAACATCACATGCCAAGTAGACATTGAATACATTTTTTGGCATCACCAGAACTATACCCTGAAGTGTGTCAATGAAGATGTTTGCTGAAAATTAAACTCAAATATTTGAAATTATAGACTCCATCTCTAAACCCTTTATGCTGATACTGCTACACTGATGTTTTTCTCCATTACTTTCTGGATGGTGTTAGCTAATCTACCTGTCTTGCATATTGCAGGTGTTGATGAAGCATATCCATTTTAATTGAACTGTTAACCCAAGGGAAAATTTCACTTACTCTCTCTTAATGGCATTTATGTTTTTAGATTATTTAGTGGCTTTAATTATTTAGAAGAACCCCTTATGATTTATCAAGTAAAATGACATGATTAATGTTGTACATTATACTTCCTTTAATATGATTTTACAAGTGGAAAAAAACATCTGGATTTAATCACAAAATTACATTGAACATCAGTGGTGCATATAAAGCAGCTCAGACTAGTCCTAAATATATCATTTCTCCTGTGATTTCAGACATCTATTGACTATTCCAATTTTACAAAGACTGTTCTCTTTTAGCCAGTTCACGGAAATTAGCAGAGGGAGGGGACAAGCACAGTTAAACATGGTTCAAGAGTTCAGGGAACCCTTGTAATTGTCTGTGGTTTTGTACAATGTTATTACTGTGGCCCCAGAGGTCTTCAACTTTTCTAGCCATGAACTTTCATGTAACTTTCTTAGAAAAGGGAAACCCATGGTGAATCGCTTATTTCACCATAATGCTGGCTACCCTCTCTTCCTCCTCCTCCCATTTACATTTTTTCCATCATTTTCAGTTTTCTATAATTTTTTATTTTATTTTCAGTTTTCTATATGTTTACCTTGTTTCCGATTTAAAGATATATTAGTATACTAGAGGCCCAGTGCATGAAATCCGTGCACTTGGTGGGGGGCTCCCTCAGCCTGTGCCCTCTCGCAGTACGGGAGCCCTCGGGGGATGTCACACTGACGGCTTA
>NW_006282396.1:2413005-2429152 GCF_000327345.1 Myotis davidii
TGGTCAAGCGGTGCTCCCCCTGTGGGAGTGCACTGACCACCAGGAGGCAGCTCCTGCATTGAGCATCTGTCCCCTGTTGGTCAGTGCACATCATAGCGACTGGTTGTTCTGCTGTTTGGTCGATTTGCATATTAGCCTTTTATTATATAGGATGAGTATTGCTGAAAATGCCTGATAAAAAATTTCTAAATCGCCAAAACTGGTTTGGCTCAGTGGATAGAGCATCGGCCTGCGGACTGAGGTCCTGGGTTCGATTCCGGTCGAGGGCATGTACCTGGGTTGCGAGCACATCCCCAGTGGGAGATGTGCAGGAGGGGGCTGGTCAATATTTCTCTCTGATCGATGTTTCTGACTATCTCTCTCCCTTCCTCTCTGTAAAAAATCAATAAAATATAAAAAAAAAATTTCTAAATCCATGGTATGTTAAAAAGCCTCAACTACATAATCAATTTGTTGCACAGATAAGAAGAAAGTTTTTAGAATCAGATTTACTTTAGCTCATTTACTATATATTAGCTGTGAGATCATGAGGAGATTGCTTTAACTGCCTTAGCCTTAGTTTCTTTCCCAGAAAAAAATAGCAAAATGATATATGCCTTACATGATTGTTTTGATGATTAAATGAGCTATTCATAAATGCTTTTAACACTATGCCTGGCAAACATTACGTGTTTTAAAACTACTAAGTGTTATTATAGTTAATGGGGCCATGTTACTTTGTTTCTATTCTGACAATCTTTCTACTGAATAAATAAATGGAAGGCAGTATTCTGAAGACACTATCCACTATTTATTAACTAAATTCTAGCCCTTAATATATGCTTCAAACATTGATTGTTATAATTTAAATTTTGAAATTTAGATGAACAAAAATATTACTGTTCAGGCTGGATTGATGCAAAATATTTTTAGAGTATTTATGAAAGATAATTTTAATTAATACGATTATCCTTACTTTTAATAAATTTATTATTTTAATTAAGGCATTCCATTAGTGTTTTTTGAAAACTCCCTAATAAGTTCACTAAACTCATCTCCCCACGGTTTCATTGATGGAAAGAAAGCAACTTATGAAGTTTTGAAATTAGTGCCTGAAACCTAAACAGAATCCATTAAGTTAGACAAAAGGCATATAAAGATTAAGAATTGAATGTATCATTAGGATGCTGGTAGCAATTAGGAACTAAAAAAATTACGCGGAGCTACATATTCTGTTTTCTTTTTTCATTCCTTTTAATGAAAAATACTTAGGATTGCATTCCCCACATAGATTCCAATTAATCCAACACAAAAGCCTCTCCATGAATACCCAAGTGAATTTTTTCTTATATGTTTTGTTCACTTCCACAATAATAACAACTAATTATGTGAAACTTCAAATGAATAAGGGTAGGCTATTATCTTTCAAATACCTTTTAAGTAGGCAACACTTCTGAAATTAGCTTTAAAACACTGCCAGCATTTGTTTCTATTACTCCTATATGACCCTGTTTACCTAAAAATCATTTAGGTAACCTGATTTTTCTGGTTATATTTGCAAGCTCTGGGGTTCTGAGATCTGGTAAAATAATCATTTGAGCGAATTATTGCTTATTTAGTACATTTTATATAACACATGCTAGGTGATACTTAAGAAAAGTTCATTTACTTTTTTACATACATATTTAAAAATAAAATAGTATCATTTACTTATCTGAACTCTAGTGAGGGTGAAAGGTTTCCATACATTTATTTCATATTCAGTAAAGTGGGGTCACTAAAATTTTTCAAGAATTGTAAGAATTGAACTTTGTATGAATCATAAGCTGGAATATTTTCAAAACCTGAGACTATTCCCCTAATACTTACTCATAATCTATTCTTGTTTTCATTCAAACCATTAACAACCGTGTGCAAGAATATTATATTTGCTAAAGATAAAAAATAAAATCATACCATCCTCCTGCTTTAGATTTAGAAATGATTTTTCTTTACTTACAGATACAATTCAAATGTTTTGTTTTGTTTAGGTACTAAGTGTTCCTAAACAAAACAAAATGTTATGGATTGGTTTTTATCTACAATTCAGATAAATACCTTAACGTTCAGCATAATATACCTTATTATATCTCATGTAAAATATTGATTCTTCTTTAAATGTGTTATACATTAGCCAAGTATTTCCACTCTGTAGCACATGTTATTCTTCATGCCAGAAATACCTTTGCCAATAACTTTGCTCATTTGTTTTATGATTTTGTCCACCTTCTACCTTTAGTATGAGATACCATTTCCTCAGAGGAACCCACTCCCCATGAGCATTCCAAGCCAGACATTTCCTATCTCTTTGCATAGATTTCTAACATATCATATTAATATGCCTGTGTGATACTTTTCCTTTTTGTCTATCACTTGCAGAAGACTGTGAAGTGTTTAGTGACAGGGCCCACGTCCTATTCATCATTGAATGCCTCATGCACAGCACCGGGCCGCAATTATTGTAAGCACTCAAGTATTCATTGGTTGAATAAATGGATAAATATACCTTTTGACCTAAAGTAGGTCACTCTTTTCTTGTGACAGGAATTCTCATATCTGCCAGACAATGAAGTATGAATAAGACCAGCTCCTGATCTTAGGCTCCTTGATTCAGGATTCCAAATGGCTTATCTTTCTGACACAATAATTCAAATAATTTGCAATACAGAAGGACTTTTGTATTCCCTTTTACTTTTTTGTAATCTTGACTTGAATTTATTGAATTCTAGAGGATCTCTTCTTTCTTACTTTAAAATGAATAAATATTTGTGGATTTTGATCAGCCTGACTCTCAGTCGAGAGGTTTTTTAATTCTGGTGGCCTTTATAGTAAGTAAATAAAAGATAATCAGGGTTTTAAATGAAGTTTCTGAATCGAAATCAATTCACCTGCACATTTGGAACAGTATTACAAACTCACTCGACTACTTATACTACTTGAAATGTAGCGTCTTTATATCCTATAACTGGATAATCACTTTCATTGTCCCCTCCTACTTGAGGAGCTAGGGATAAAAAAATAAAAATTAAAAAAAAACTTGCTAACTAATGATCTCATAATGTCCTTCAGTTTGAATAGTCACTTAAATCCGCAATCAATTCAGATGCCTACTCCTGTTTTGAATAGTCTCCTTCGAATGACTCAGCCTTTTCCAGGTGAGTGCTCCCATTCCCATGCTGCCTGCTCCTGTCCTAGATGCCTTTCTGGGTGCCTGGGAAAGAGGCTTCAAATCCTGGCTGCCAAGTGATTTTTCTGGTCTGGGCTGCCTTATGCTGATCTGGTCAATGGATTTCTGACCTCTGTTATGCAACCTGTTCAATCTGGTCTTCTGGGCATTGTAACAGGACCCACTGCCATAGTTTGTTGACTAGTGAATCTGCACCAGAATAAAAGTTCTCACATTCTCCACATGTCAGTTCTACCCCAGACTGTTTCCCGTTGTCCACCCTTCTCAGCCCTTCCATGTTCCCTCACTGTGGTTTACTCGAATATTTGGAATGCATGGATGCCCTATACAGAACTTGATGAGCCAGGAATGCTCTGTAAAGCTATCAATTAGGCCAATTTCACAGCAAATGATATATTCCCTCTCCTAAGGCTTAGGGGATATGGCTTAGAAACATGGGATCTCCCAATTTATGCCTCCCAATACAAGCGTGGCATTACTCATCCTTGGCTGCCTGACTTATTGGAGTTTTCCAACATTTTCTCTCTCCTTGAAGTTCCACTGAAGGAGAAAAAAATGGAAGAAAAAGACAGGAACATGGGCACATCTGTCTCTTACCTTAACTGCAGTCCTCTGACATGGAAATTTCCTGCTTTCTCCACCCTTTTCCCTTCTGAGAAGACATCCATTCCATGGACCACTGAGGTAAAGCCCTGAAATTCTGGCTCCTGGTATGATGGTCATGCTAAAACATTTAGAAATTTCTCTTTAATCTCAATAAAGAACAATTCTTAAAATAATAGTATTGTTATGATCATGCAAAAGTATCTGAGACTTGTAGGTAACTAACATTTTATTTCTGGGGAGTATCATGTATCTGTTGATACAGTCAGTATGGAATTGTAAGGCAAAATCGGTACAGAATCAGAGAATAAATGAGTAAAGATTTAAAACTATGCCTTCCCCTTCACACATCAAAAAGGCTTTTAAATCCTTGTAGTAGACACAGTTGTGCCCTTTAAGACAAAGGTTCTCATTCGCGCCAGCTGCCAGGAATATTTCCTGTTAATGGTGCAGGACTCAGTTCCTCTGCCTCAACTGATCTTGACGGAGGGGAGCGTCTCCCCCAAGGTGATGACCCCTCCTTAAAGGGAAACTAAAATGATTCTAATGCCAGTTTTCAATGTGCAAGTTTTCCCCACGCCATCAAGCTCTTCTCAGGCACCAGCTGAGTGTTCTACAACTCTGCTGAATGCCGACACTATCCATGGGGAGATATGGTCAGATCCCACAGGTTAAAGGTTCCGTTCCCACAAAACTGCCTCTCCTCCTGCACTCTGATGCTAGTTGCCAGTCAAGGTTGGGTTATTAACCAGAGGTTCCAAGGGCACGCTCCGTGAGTTGAATTAATTTGCTGCAGGGCCCACAGAATTCAGAGAAACACTGTACTCCCTAGCTCCCTGGTTTATTACACCCGGATATATATATATATCTCACGAACGGCCTGATGGAAGATATGCACAGGGCACAGTATAGGGACAGGATAGAGAGCTTCCATGACTCCCCCAGCGCACCACTCCCCCAGAATCTTCACCAACCTGTCCGTTCTCTGAATCCTGTTCTTTTTGGTTTTCGTGGAGGCTTCATTCCATAGGAAGGATTGATTAAATCATTAGCTATGGACAATTCAGCCTCCAGCCATTTTTTTTTTTTATCTCTGTGGAGGTCAGGGGGTGGGGCTCAAAGTTCCAACCCTCCAATCACATAGTTGGGTCCCCTGGTAACCAGCCCCCATCCTCAGGTGATTCCAAAAATCACCTCATTAACATAAACTCAGGTTGATTGGCAGGCTTTTGTTAGGAATACTAAGACGCCTTCATCACTCTCATCACTTAGGAGCTGTGCCAGAAACAGGAGCAGGGACAAAGACTATATATTGTATCACAGTACCACACGACTACTATTCAGTAATTGGGTGATGCAGAATAGAAAAGCCCAGATTTTGTTGTTGATTTTTTTAACTCAGTTCAAGACAATTAAGGGCTGCAGCTGCCCATAACTTACCTCAGTTCAACCTCTCCCTCTGTGGAACCCTGGTTCTCCCCTTTTATACAGGTGTTGTTACTAAGAGCTCTCCTCAATAAACTTCCTACAGGTACATCTCCGTTTCAGAGTTTTTCCCAGCTGATCTACGACAATTGGAATAGGGATTTTGAAGGCAAATTGACTCCATAACCTGTGGCAACGGAATCATAATACAATATCTCCTCTAATCAGCTGTGACCTCCTCATTGTCTCTTGTACCCTTTTCCTAAAGCTCTCCCCAGTCATTACCTCATGCATACAAATCTGTCTCAGAGTCTGTTTCCTATGGAAATTGGCCTGCAACAATCCAGATATTATCTTTGGTTCAAGGCATAATAAAAGGAACAAAATATTGTAAGATGAAAAATTGGCATTAATCCCTTAAATTTTCTAAGCAGGTTGGTATTATAATTTCTGATTTAATCTACTTGAGTAAAATATTAGGAAAAAGAAAGACATTGAAAGAAACCAGGAAGCAATATATGCTAAAGGTTGAGCTTTAAAACCTATAACATTGACTTGAATTTCTACATATTAACCTTACTTCTTCTGTTGATCTAAGAAATGATTTTAACTCACTAATAGGAAATAAATAATAAACAGACTGATTACAATTCTATAGTTCTTGTGAATATAGGTCTAGCCATTTTGGAAACATTAAAAATTTAAAATTATATTTGAAAATATGCAATGCAAGATTTAGGATAAACCACTTTATAGTCTCAAAAATGTAAAATATATAGCTTTTATAAATTCATAGAAAAAAATCAAAAGGAGATAAAGCCCAAGGGGGGAAAAAAGTAAATAGGGACAGATGAAATGAATAAATACATAAAACCAAATTTATAGAATCCACAGACAGTAGTAAAAGGCTGATTTAATACTACCAAAAAAGTTGTCACATGTAAAACAAATTCAATGAAATTTTACTGTATTAATATTTTAATAGAAAAAAGTGAAGGTAGCAGATACAAAGAAAAAAATGAAGAATCAATGCAAAGATTGTATGTGACTGTCAAGAAAATGTAATAAAATATAATGAATGATATAAAAATAAAATATATTAAAGAAGATGTTTATATGAATATTGACAAGTTATTTCTGGCAAAATAAAATCAATTTTTTAAAAAACAGACCCAAGATTATTTTTCAAGATTTTTTAAAAATGTATTTTTATTGATTTCAGAGAGGAAGGGAGAGGGAGAGAGAGTAAAACATTAATGATGAGAGAGAATTATTGATCAGCTGCCTCCTGAATGCCCCCAACAGGGGATTGAGGCACAACTTGGGCATCTGCCCTTGACCGGAATCGAAGCAGGGACCCTTTAGTCCACAGCTTTTATTGATTTTTAAAAAGAATGGAAGGGAGAGGGAGAGAGAGAAAAACATTAATGATGAGAGAGAATTATGCCGCCTGCATGCTCCCAAGTGGGGATCAAACCCTCAACCTGGGCATGTGCCTTTGACCAGACTCAAACCTGGGACCATTCAGTCCACAGGCCTATGCTTAATCCACTGAACCAAACCAGCTGGGGCTCAAGATTTCTTGATGCAACACTATTATTTTCTGAGTAACCTTCAGAACGTTTGCCAAAAAGAGTCACTTTTATTTGCAAAATTATATCGTTTTTATTATAAAAATCAATTTTTAAAATTATTCAAAATGTTTTATTTTAATATATGTTCCTAGCCAATTATTAAACTTAACTATAGAAGAAAACATAAAAGCTAGTGACATATAAACTTAATAAATATTGAGAAATGTTGTCTAAGTAATTCCTTTGAATCTTGCTATAAAAATAATACCAAATGTTTAAATGTATTTTCAAAAGAAATTATGTGCACTGCCAAAGTAATAATGCAGTAATAATCCACAAGAACTTAAAATGTAATGCTTACACTATCCATGTATAAGTTACATGTCTTATATAACTTTCACAATGATATTACCAAATACACATTTACATATATTTCTGTTTACGTTAGTAGAGAAAGCTGACAAAAATAAAGTTTTCTCCTAATGATGACAAATTAAAGAATAGGGAAATACGTTTTATATCATGGGTTTCCTGACAATAAATCCCCCAAATATTCTATTTTATTCTTGCTTCATTAAAAGGTACACAAACACCCCCACATATATTATTACTAAAAGAATGGTATTGATTCTAAATGAAGGATTAAACATAGCTTCCAACACTTATCAGATGTATCAAGTTAGTTATTATTAATGTCCACACTATCTAATTTTCCTATCAAGCAATCTTACATCATTCTAAATGCCCCATCTTTCTATCCCTGGGTGCAATTTATCCTCATTCCTTTCTTTCTAGAATCGTCCATTCTCTCCCATTTTTTTACTTTTAAAAATATGGCCAAAGTCATCCTTTTCTAAAGTCTACTGGCTTATTCTTAGCCAATTAGAATAGATAACTACCCCTTGCTTATTTTGCCTCTACCTGCTTCTATGTAGCCTATGAACAAATGACAGAATCAAATTTCCCTAGTACAGTATCCATATATCACTCTGTACTATATTCTACCATCTCCCCTACTTGGCCTGCAAGGACATGATCTATTGTTTTCCCAGCCTGATGTATCAATCATCCATCTTGTTGGATTCAAGCCTGAAAACAGTTACATATAATGGAAAGTGCATGTACTTTGAAGGTACACAGGCTAGAGTTAGAATTCATAATTCACCATTTGCCATCTGTGTGATTGAGAAAGTTATTTTGAAATTATTTAAATTTCCCACTGAGTAATTATATTTTTAAAAAATGAACATAGTAACTACATTGTAATTTTTTTTGCAATTTTATTGATCTATTTTTATTGAATTTATTGGGATGACATTCATGAATACAGTCATACAGGTTTCAAGTGCACATGTCATCAGCATCATGTGCTCATCATCCAAAGTCGAGTATCTTACTGCCACCACCTATCCCCCTTCTTTGGCCTCTTCTACCTCCCCCACCCCCCCTTTTGCTCTAGAAATCACCATACTATTATTTGTGGGGTTTTTTTATCCCTTCACCTTTTTCACCTAGCTCCCCAATACCCCTCCCATCTGAAAGTTGTCAGTCTGTCCTGTGTATCTATGAGTCTGTTTCTATTTTGTTTGTTAGTTTATTTTGGTCATTAGATTCCATATATGAGTTAAATTATATAATATTTGTCTTTCTCTGACTGACTTATTTCACTAAGAATAATATTCTCCAGGTCCATGAATGTTGTTGAAAAAGGTAAGATTTCCTTATTTTAAACAGCTGAGAAGTATTTCATTGGGTAAATGTGAACCAGCTTTTTTTTTTTTTTATCCACTCATCTACTGAGGAGCACTTAGGTGGCTTCCAAATGTTGGCTATTGCAAATAACACTGCAGAGAACATAGGGATGCATATATTGTTTGAATCAGTGTTTTAGATTCTTTTGGATATATTCTCAGACGTAGAATTGCTGGGTCATAAAGCAATTTCATTTTTTTAAACTTTTTTAGGAAACTCTATATTGTTTTCCATAATGGCTGCACCAAGCTGCAATCCCACCAACAACGTGCATGGGCTCCCTTCTCACTCATCCTCACCAACACTTGTTTTTTGTTGACTTATTGACGGGAACTCTGCTCTGGGTTGGGGATCCCAGGGTCATGTTAGATCATATGTTGCTGAGGACGGACTTTGGCAGCCAGGCTATCCCTCTGGTTTCTCAGCCACTGCAAGTGAGTGCAGCAGCCGGCCCTCTCCACATCTTTCCACTCCATCCCAACCTCTATGTGGCTTCTTCTGTAAGTCCTGGGTATAGCACTCCTCCCGGTCAGCTGTACTTCATGTGGTTATTCGGGTTGATTGCTCTATAATTTAGCTGACATTCCAGTTTGGCACCAGAAAGAGGTGAGCGTAGCTTCCACCTACTCTGCAGCCATCTTGGAATCTCCAATATTTTTGTAGTTTTATACCTTTCTGAAATTAGTTATCCTATCATTGGGGTATAATAACCCTAACTTTCAAGATGAAAGCATCTTTCAGTTGCGGAATGTTTGCTATTAAAATATTATTGCATATGAGTGTGGGTGTGTTTATTCCCAACTCTAGAGGTGGGAGCATAAAGTATTTCACCAACAGTAACTCTCTTTCTCTTTCACTGTCACTTACTTCCACTCTCTCTAAAAATCAATGGAAAAAATATCCTCGCATAAGGATTAACAATAAAAAATAAGTATTGGAAAATTTATAAACACAATTTTTAAAAAATATTTCAATAAATAATAGCTTATTTTACCAGAAATGCTGGTTAGAACATGATAGAATTGATAGATTGGCATCTGATAAGTGGTGAAGAAAATAGTTTGTCCAGAATTTGGTACTGTAAGAGTATCCCTCCATTTAAAACACTGAATCCAATTTTATTTTATTTTTTTTTTTGCTTAATGGACTCATATCATTAAATCCCAACTGATGTAATTTTTATATCTCTGTCAGCTAATTTCTCTCTCTCACTCTTCCTCTCTGTGTGTGTGTGTGTGTGTGTGTGTGTGTGTGTATAAAATTTCAGTTGTCTAAGAATGGAAGGCTAAGCTTAGAGAAAGAATGCTATATTGAGTATTAAAAGAAAGGTAACATACCTCTTTCTATGAATACCAATGAGTTGATTATGGATCCAGCTGAATAAATTTACACAAGTGAGATTAGGTCTTTTGTGTGTGTGTGTTTCTGTTTTTTGTTTGCTTGTTTGTCTGTTTGTTTGTTTTGGTTTCCCCTGGAATTATAGGGTTGTAGAGAGTATAAGGCCTATGTGGAAAGCATAGCAAACACTAATTTGCCACACAGTAGGGTTATAAACAGGAGATAGCAGCACAATATAGTTGAATAGCATTTTAAAATTTTATATGTAAAATTATGACTGTGGTCATGGCAGAGAGGTTGTGACGTGCTTTTTATAACACTTTACATAATATGCTCTGTGTGCCAGTTCAATTTCAAGAAATGCTTTATCTCTGCTGATAAATTTTCCTATTTCCTACAATTACAAAAAATAGCAAAGAAGCAAAACACAAAATAATGCTCCTTAGAATGCAAAGAAAGGGGCATATGTAAGATATAATATATGGTTTCATCTGTTCTGTGGTCAGCATAAGAAAGAAAATTCTTTGGGCTAGTTTCCAGTTTTTTGCAAACACCACCAGGCACATTTCCACCTACACAAATACTTTCTTTGTATTCAATCTGACTGCTTTCTTATTCTTCGTTTCACTGAAGCTACGATAAACAATGGCATGTGTCATTGGGACTGTAGTTACTGTTCATTAATAAGTGTTCACACAGCTTTTTCATGGTGAAAATACCTGGGCGAACATGGCTTTAGAACATTTTCCAATGTTGCAAATAAATAATAACTCGGGACTTCTGCCTAAGGAGAAAAAACACTCCTTAGGAAAACAGATGTGCCAGTGTCTTGCATCCCACTATTGCTTTGCATCGCATTTATGAAGACATAATAAATAGTCATAATAGAAAAAGGGTAGTTAGAATAAAATAAAGTGGCCCATCAAGTACTCAGGCCAAGTTTATGACTGCAATGGACTTAGGTTATAATTACCAAAGAGGGAGAGAATAAGTTATTTTTATGCAAAAAGCATATTATACTAAGCCAACATAATAACACAGTTTTTATGAGGCACAATGATTACACTGAAGAACCTCAAGTACATTTTCCTAAAAGAAGGTAAGCGTTGATAAGCTACTATAAAATTTTACAATTGCAATGAAGAAAAGCAATTGGCATGGCCAAATAATAAAAGTTCATTAGGTTTTGTTGCAATGCTTGAAAGATCTTAAATAATAAAATTTAAAAATACTTATTAAATAATAAAGGTTTTGCATCATATCTAATGTCTTTCTTTTAAAATGACATTTTTCATAAAAATTCAAAGTTGTTTATTATCCCACACTTGTGTTATGTGTGAGTCCTGTTTCTAAAAACGCTTTTTGTAATACTTCAGTGGATTAATATAGGAGAAAATGGCTTTTAGGTGAGTGAAAATTTAAATATCAACTTTATAAAACTCTAATTAAGATTCCATCTCAAGCCACTGGGATTTTATCATTGTATTGGATTTTACATTGGGAAGCTTATAGAAAAGTCAAAAGTTATCACCAGTTATTTAATGTCTGGTAACAAAACATATTATATTAATTCACATTTGAAGATAAATGTCAGACTGTAGAAAAAGAATACAGGGTCAGGAGCAAGCCATGATATAGGGATAATATGTAGAGGTATATAACTTTGTTCATACAAATTCCAGGGTATACATTGATGGGCCATAATGATCATAAAGACAACCACTGGTCTTAAGCAGTTGAATATATTGAGTAATAAATAGGAAAATTTATAAATACAAGTAGAAGTAAAGAAGTTTTCTATTTAAATTTAACAATCAGACCTTTCTGTTTAAAATATTTTAAAAACATACATTTTGTGGATTTCAGAGAGGAAAAGAGAGATAGAAATATCAATGATAAGGAAAAATCCTTGATTGGCTGCCTCCTGCACATCCCCTACTGGGGTCAAGGCTGAACCTGGGCATGTGCCTGTTAAGGGCGACAAAGGAGGAATGCACAAAGCCAAAGTAGTAGAAATTATAAATTTATTAGATCATCTTAATACCAGATGGGCTGAGCCCCAAAATGGCGCCAGCCCCCAGAGATGGGGAGTTAGAGATTTTAAGGGACACTAGGCGGGCTTTTTCTGGGTGGAGAATTCTCTGGGTGTGTCCAGAGGGGAGAGATAATGGTCTTAGCTAGTGGAATGTGGTCTAAGGGAAAGGGAATGTCTATTGTGAAGTGGCCTAATAGTCAGTTCCCAGGGGAGGGGTATAGATACAATTATTTGATCAAACTTAACAGTGCCCTGATGGGCACTAGAACCATGACCTCCTGGTTTATAGGTCGATGATGCTCAACCACTGAGCCACACAATCAGGACTTTTCTAAGGCAGAGAAATAATGGAAGACCCAGACATGAATATTAGATAAGTAACTTCACTATTTAGACATTCTAGAAACTACCAGAAGGAAGTCCTAGTATAGAGTTCGGGACGATGTATGACATCTACGATTTCACAGAAGAAGACAGAGGCGGGGAACACATTGGCGGCTGGTGCGAGCACATCTGGGCGAAGCACTTGGCTGTTTTATCAGAGAGCCTCGGGGCACGTAGGCCAGCTCCTTCTGGGAGAAGATCCAAGGTATTCTGCTGACTCTCAGGATTTGGGCTTTGCCTGTATGAATGCCTGTTAGCTAACACCTATGGAAGTTGGTTACAGGTGCCATCTGGTCCAGGCCTCTGCTGAAAAGACTCTCTCTGAGAAGGTAAAGGATGAAGGCAGCAGCCATAGGTGAAGTGTTCGGTCTAATCAGAGCTGAAACATACCTTGACAATATCAATTTCCTGTTTTTAGGGTTCTTTGTATATTTAAAATATAATCAGTACAAGGAAATGTATCATGTTATATTTGTACTGACTTGATTATTCTCAATTCCCCACACATCTAGATTAACAGACATAGTAATATTATAAAAATAGCAAAATAGCCCTGGCCAGGGCTCAGTGGATAGAGCATTGGCCTGCGTCCCGGGTTTGATTCTGGTCAAGGCACGTACCTCAGTTACAGGCTTCTCCCTGGTCCAGGCCCTGGCCAGGGCTTGTGGAGGTGGCAAACAATGTGTTTCTCTCACATCAGTGTTTCTCCATGTCTCTCCCTCTCTCTTCCATTGTATCTAAAGAAAAAAAAAATCAATGGAAAAATGTCCTCAAGTGAGAATTTAAAAAAAAGTAGCAAAATAGTATAATTTCAGGGAAATATGTACACAATCACACTGTGTGAAGGTATGTATTCACTATCCTCTGCTGTACGCCCCTTAAAGTCTTCCAGTGGTGAGAGGGCAACAATTAGTTCTTGAAATAGAAAAGGTGAGGAGGAGGAAAATATTTCTGAACCAGGGTATCCCACAACAAAATCCCTGATGAATTAATGAGGGGGAGCACATGGAAAATACCACTGTGTATTTGATTCTAGGTTATATATATATATATAGCCCAGTACATGAATTTGTGCACCTTGAAAGGAACTGTGGGCCGCAAGGCTGTGGTGGGCACAGAGGCAGGTCTTGGCCCTGTGCTCTGCACCCCTGCCTGACCCCTCCCAGTGCAGCCCCTTGGTCCCCTCTCTTTGGGAAACCCCGCTCTTGCTGCTGCTGTTCTCACGCACTGATGGTGCTGGCCCTGCTCGCACCTGCTGAGGGTACCTGCTGGCAGGCAGCCAACCTCCCACAGTTCCTCCCCTCAGCTGGCTGGTCCCAATGGGCCCTGATTGCTGTACAGGACAAGGGACCCCACCCATGCACGAATTGGTGCACCAAGCCTCTAGTAATAAAATAATCACTTGCTTTCCATATTTAAACAAGTTAATTAAGTCTGTATATAGTGCATCTACATTGTCATCCATAATTTATTTTTATTCTTATTGGATGTTTATTCTTCCCTGTTTGACCCAGTTTCTTATTTTATAAAAATTAAAGCTTTGCATATATGGGCAAACATCTATTTTTATAACTGGAACTTCCATAAAAACATACAATATTATTTTATGTATTGCTTCACCAGTAATGGAGTTGCCATGTCTATCCTAACAAGACATTTTCATTGTGGCAGTGGGATGGGAAGAACAAAATTGTTCTTGAATAAAAGAAGACAAAGAAGATTTGGTCATATGATTACGTGGGTAGAGCAGAGAATATTTCCTTAACCATAGTTGGGATTATAAGTCAGTATCACCATTTGCTGCTATGAACTATTTAAGAATATTGAAATGCCCTTTTTCCCCTGAAACTCTTTCTTCCATGTCTTTTTTATAATGCACTTACCTGGCTATGAATCCAACTATTGTGGTCCCCTATTTTCCTATATTTTACTTGACTTAACCTATTTTAAGTAAAGGACAGCATACATTTAAAAATTGAATAAATTGCATATTTAAAGCTCAACAAATTTTTACAAATAAAGACACACTGTAACCACTCCCCTGACTAAGAAATAGAAAATAACTCTTCTCAAGTACTTGTATCCTCTTCTAGACTTTTTCACCTCAAAATTAACTAATTTTGATTGTAACACATTAATTTTACCTGTTTTCATACATTGTATAGAGGCATGCATATGTATGTTCTCTTCTCTGTGTGTTATTTTGGTTCAGCATACATCTGTGAAATCGTCCATTCTGGGGTACAACATAATGTGTATATTTTTACTAGTGAATAGTATCTATTGTATGAATATGCACAAGCCACTTACTGCTTCTGTTGATATTTGTGTTGACTATAGTGGATTATAGTCTGAAAAGGGATAATGGCATGCTATGCATAAAAGTTCTTTCAATGTTAAGAATAGATCATTATATTGTGTCAAATGAGCAATGTGCACATTCAGTCTCGTGGCTGACAATAGAGAAGAGCTCTACTAAGCTTCATGAAATAGTAAAGTGGTTCAACAGAAGGACGCAGTGAGACCAATATGGAGTTAGCTACTTCTTGCTCCTTCCACCAACATGGTAGGATAGGATCGGAAACAATGTCTTCCCTTCTTAATCCGATAAAGATTCACTAGCATCTACAGTTCCAGGAGGCAAAGTACTGGCAGTGGTTGATGATGGCATAAGGCAGACCTTCTTCTCAAACCTACAGTCTGGCTGGGAAGCATTGGGGAGTAGGAAACAACTTTGTCACATAGAACCTGAGAGCAGTTTTGACAACCTTTGTCTTCTTCCAGGGGGTTATTTGAAGATGTTGTGACAACTGGATTTATAATGCCAGAGCAGAGGGGGAACTGAGAGAGTATTACAAGAACTGAATATGGATCTGCTCAATATATGCCTCAGCTCAATTCAACTAATCAGATATTCATCTGGAAATATAACTGATAGAGAAAAATCTTAAAACACATTAATCATCCGGCAAATTAAAAGGGAAAAATTGTCTTGATTGCCGATATTGAGTAGGCCCTTGGGAAAGTTCCTTCTTCGGTATAAGCATTAACTTCTATTAGGATATATGTTCTCTCTCTCTTTCTTTATAACTATATTGGTGTTATATCTCAGGTTTTGCTCTGAAACACTTTTGGTAAATAACACAGCGCTATCTGAATTCTATCCTCACTGAATTCATTAGAAGAAGGATTTTACTAGGCAATGGGGAAACATGATTAGAAAGAAAATTTCTGAGGATCTAAATGTACAACATAGTAATTATACCTGATAACACTACATAATAAAATTGAAATTTCCTAAGAGAGCAGAATTAAAATATTTTCCCCTGAAAAAGAGATGAATATGTGAACTGATGGGTGTGGTAATTATCTAAATGGTGGGAATCTTTTCACAATGTATACATATAGTATATCAAATCACCGTGATGTACACTTTTAAATATCTTATAATTTTACTAAAGGCCTGGTGCACGAAATTTGTGCACTTGGCGGCAGGGTTGGGGGTGGGGGGTGGTCCCTCAGCCTCGCCTGCACCCTTTTATAGTCTAGGAGCCCTCAGGGGATGTCCGACTGATGGCTTTCGCCTGCTCCTCCTGACAGGGAGTGGGCCAAAGCCATCAGTCGGACATCCTTAGCATTGCCGCAAAGGCAGGAGAGACTCCCACTACTGCCGCTGTGCTCACCAGCCGTGATTCCAGCTTCTGGCTGAACAGTGCTCCCCTTGTGGGAGCACACTGACTACCAGTGGGCAGCTCCTGCATTGAGCATCTGCCCCCTGGTCGTCAGTGCACATCATAGCAACTGACCGTTCGACCAGTCATTCCTCCATTT
>NW_006282396.1:2429744-2433322 GCF_000327345.1 Myotis davidii
GAACCTCGGCTTCCTCCATCACTGGAGTAAGCAAGCCTCCTGTTCTCTTCAGCTGCCTGGCTGCCAGCCACCATCTTGGTTGGCAGTTAATTTGCATATCTTGCTTATTAGCCAATGCAAAGGGTAGTGAAGTTACAGTTTATTACCATGTTTCTCTATTATTAGATAGGATGATGTAAATATATCATAACAGAGGTTGCGTGGTAAGCCTAAGACGTCCCCTCTATTAAAGAAATCAGGGACCGACCATATTGTCACACACTAATTCAATGAACATCTCCATCGCTTTCTCTATTCCTGAGCAGTCTTTCTGTGGGTTCCCAGGTGATGGAATTTCTACCAATGACCCGGATGGCCCCTCTGAGGAGACACTGATGACAGACACCACACTGGCTTATCTGACCCTCAGATTTGATTTGTTTTGTTCATTTGTATATTTTTTACAGTGGAATCTATGTCTGACATGTTAAACTTGGACCATTTCACATTGACAAAAAGATCTGAGTCTCTAGGCCCCCCAGCAAGATGGCCTCTGCAAGGCCTCCTGGGAGATCTGACAACTGCCCATGGGGACCATGGAGAATGGACCCGTCATTTCCTCGGACAAACAGTTGGCAGGAGTCACACGTTTCCCAACATTTAGGATCCAGCCAACATTGTGACCGGGTCCAGGATGAGTGGTGTCTGTGGTGGGCAGACCCCAGAGGCCCCAGTGTCCTGCCTCATGTGAATGTTTCCTCTCCAGTGTGGGAGAGGCTGTGGCTGTTCCTAACAGCTTAGCCAGGGAGCTGGGATGTGGCTCCTGTGGCTCCCTGAAGCCTGTCCTGCTCGGTGGTGGCACCTGTGGGGGGGCGCCCCGTTGAGGACTGGAGAAGCCATGGTAAGGAGCCGGGGTGACCTCTAGGACCTCAGGGGTTCTCTGTCCACAGCCAGCATCCAGCTGGGCCTCTAGTCACACAGTCCCCAGGACGTGCTCTGCCAGCGTCCCAATGAGCAGGGGCCAGAAGGCTCCCGCTCGCTGCAGCCTTGCACAGTGTGTGAGAGCTGGAGCAAAGGGTCCGCTAAGCTTCCCCACTCTGACCACAGGACCTGTGAGACCCAGGCCTGCTGTTGGCTGAGTCCACGGGGATTTTACTGCCCCCACCGCCCTCTGCCACAACCTCCCCTCTCGTGCAGCACCACTGTCTGCCTGCCCAGCTCCCGTGTTCCTGCACCGCTCAGTGTCCCCCCTGTGTATTCCCTAGTGCACCTCGCTTTCTGAAGTGCTTACTCTCCACTTGCTCGCTCATTGGCCACAGAGCCTCTGACCCCATTCCCCTGGGGGCCAGTTTCCATCCTCCTATAATGAAGGACCACACACGTGGGCTGACAGCAGCGCATGCTGATGGACTTGCAGTTCTGTCGGCGGGAACACAGCAGCGGCACTGGCTGTGGCAGGCGAGTCTCTGCCCAGGGACCGGGAGAACCACTGGCTCTGCATCCAGCCTCTTCCTTCAGCAATAACAGCCGAGCCCTCACACTTCCTCAGGCCCTCCTCTGCCTCCCTCATCCTGTGTGAGGACTCCTGCGATCAAAGAGGCCCAGGGATTCAGGGCACCCGCCCATCTCAGTCAGCTGAGGCGCCATTGCAATTCCACTGGCTTAGCTTTCCATGTCGCATTGTGACACCTGGGGACGGGATGCAAATTTCACCGCTGGTTTTCCTGCCTTCACACATTGTGAGAGCTGTGAGTTCAGACAATGGTCTGAGGCCTCCCTGAAGCCTGGGGTTCACCCTCCAGGGGACGTTCACCCTCCAGGAGACATACACCCTCAGGAGACCCTGAAACGCACAGAATGCTTACATCTAAGGGCTCTGCTCCCCATGGGCTCCCTAGCACTGGTCACGCCCTGAAGATATATTTTAAGGGGGGACATTCAATGGTTCACAAATCACATCATAAAGTGACGGCTGGGTCCACCTTCTTGTGAAAACGTCTCCCAGTTTGGCCTTCACGGTTCACACCCTCTTATTCTCCGCTCACAACCTGAAGGGGTTGGAGGTACAGCTGTGATGATGAGCTGAGCAGTGGGAGCACTAGAGCCTCCCAGAGCTGGTGCCAGGCCTGCAGGGTGGGGGGCAGGAGGGGCAGCCACTGGGTCACAGCCCCCAGCAGTCGTTTCAGAGGCTCCGCTGGGTGACTCCTCAGCGTGCATCAATGGTCTCAATGGGAGTCTCAAATTTCTCAATAAATCTCCAAACAAAATTAATTTTAATGGCTTTAATTAGCCTTAATGAACTATTCCTATTAGTATCTGCTCCTTTTGTGAGGTTGTTGAGGAAATACTTAGAGAGGAACAAACCAACAGGCCAATGAGGGAAACGACTGGTCCAAAATATTTTGAAATTAATTTCCTGTGTGCTATCTACTCACATCTCCTTCCATGTGCAGTGCACACATTTCATCTGGAGTGGGGTGGGTGACCTGGAGGAAGCACAGGGAGAGCAGTAACCGCTGGCACTGTAGAGCAGTAACAGTGCTAGATGGTGCTGCTGGCGATATCCTTTCTTCCTTGTGGAGTGTCTAGGGAGGGGAAGCGGCTGCAGTGCCCAAGGCCCAGTTCCAGGAGGCCGGCAGTACTATCAGGATCATGCCAGTGGCGCTGGTGCATTGGTGCCTGTCCTGTCCTCTGGAGATTGTACCTGCAGAACTAATAAGAAAGCCAGTCCCCAGTTTCGCCCCATCTCCGCCACTGATTGATTGGAGTCTGAGGGCCGGGAGGAGGGACCAAGAGGTCTGCCTTCCAGATGCTCGCCAGTCCCTGCACCACTCACTCTGGTTCCATTGATCAGGGGTTGGCAAACAGGGAACAGGACTGAGCGCCATTCACTCACTCTGGTTCCCTGTTAGCCATCTCCCGATCAATGGGAGCCTGCAGGCCAGGGGAGGGACCAAGTGGTCTGCCTTCTGCTGCTCACCAGTTGCTGCTGCCATGGATTCCTTGGAGCCTGAGGGACCCGGTTCCACTGTTAGCCATCACCTGATCAATGGAGCCTTAGGGCCAGGGGGCATGGACTGGTCATCTGTTCGGTCGTGATGGACTCAGGGTTTTTATATATATTAGAATTTGTGTATTATCCTATCTAATAAAAGAGAAACGTGGTAATTAGCCATACCTCTGCTACCCTTCCCATTGGCTAATCAGGGAGATATGCAAATTAAGTGCCAGCCAAGATGGCCGCTGGCAGCCAGGCAGCTTGAAGCGAACATGAGGCTTGCTTGCTTCAGCGAAGGAGGACTCCAACGTTCCCCACCTGCTGCTGCTGGCCTCTGAGCTTGCAGTTTGAAACATTGTTACAAATATAGAAGCTAAACAAAACCCCAGAAACCTGCTTTCAGGGAGCCGGGATCTCAGAGCTGGAGTTGAAACAGTGTTTCGATTATAGAACCCAAACAAACCAGATATCAGCTTTCAGCAGCCGAGGCCTGAGCTGGAGCCAAGCATCAGAGCTAAAGCTGGCTCAGAATAATAAAAAAAAAGGAGCGGTTGGGAGCTTCAGTCACCTGCCAGCCTGAAACAAGCCCTCAGCCCCTCCC
>NW_006282396.1:2434574-2442696 GCF_000327345.1 Myotis davidii
TTCGGGATTCCATTCAGGGCAAACCAGCTGGCCCCCACCCGTGCACCATGCCTCTATCCTATACTACAGGCAGGGCGGGACAGTGCGAGCTGCCATCTGGGCCCCATGTGCAGCCCTGGGCAGTGGGGCATAAGCCCTGCCCCCAGCCAGCCCCCTGTGTGCCACCTGAGCCCCCAGCCAGGACCTCCGTGCTGCCTAAGCCCCGCACTGCTAAGCCCCACCCCTACCCGGGACCCTATGACTATTGGAGAGCAGGAAAGTGCTGCTAGGCCCTGGGTTGTTGTGGTGATCTGGCCATGGGTATGTAGAAAAGTGCGGCCTGTAGACAGCCCCCAGCTGTGCCTGATCCGGGAGCAGGACAGCAAGCCTGGCCTGATGGCAGCCCCAAGCTGGGCCTGATAGGGGTGCAGGAAAGCCCGGCCTGTGGGCAGCCCCTAGCTGGGCCTGCTCCCCGGTCGCCATGGCGATCCGGGAGCAGGAAAGCCCGGCCTGTGGGCAGCCCCTAGCTGGGCCTGCTCCCCGGTCGCCATGGCGATCCGGGAGCAGGAAAGCCCAGCTTGCAAGCAGCACCCCCATCCTGGCCATAGCTCAAGGGAGAGTACAACATGCAGTGGAGGCCAGCAGCCTGAGAGATCAACACAGAGGGGCTCCTGCGCCAAGCCTCCATGGTTTGGCTGGGGGCAGGCCCTAGCAGACACACACACACACACACACACAAACACACGGGAATGCCTGCTCCAAGCCTCTGCTGCCAGACTGTGGCCATCAGTAGGACATCCACTGAGGTCTCCCAAACTGTGAGAGGGGCAGGGTGGGCTGAGGGAATCCCACCCCCAGTGCACGAATTTCGTGCACTGGGCCTCTAGTCCTATATAATAAAAGCATAATATACTAAGTGTCTGATGGATTGGTCGACTTCTCAACCAGTTACTATGACACCCACTGACTACCAGTGGGCAGAAGCTCCAACCAGTAGGTTCACTTGCTGCTGGGGTTACTGCTGGGGTCTGGCAGATTGGGGCTGGGCAAGAGGGCTGGACATTCCCTGAAGCCCTCCATCAGTCCCTTCCCAGTTGGCCAGCCCCAATTGCCAGCCAG
Source organism: Myotis davidii (assembly GCF_000327345.1). Classification (NCBI taxonomy): domain Eukaryota; kingdom Metazoa; phylum Chordata; class Mammalia; order Chiroptera; family Vespertilionidae; genus Myotis; species Myotis davidii. The sequence continues at coordinate 2,435,673 of NW_006282396.1, forward strand.
GACAAGGGATCCCACCCACGCATGAATTCATGCACCAGGCCTCTAGTACCTCAATAAAGATGAAAAGGATTTCTGCATGGGAGGTGGGGGCTTTAAGCAATGCTACAAAAGCCTTTAAACATTTCTGATTAGTACTTCTTTAAAATACCAACAAAGGCAATTCTGTAGGGACAAGTCAGTGCAATAATTATGTACTCAACGAGATGTGTCTATTAATCAAGTCTGAAATGTCTTAGGGGGGAACCATCATAAAATCTGAGAAATGTTATTAGGGTACATAGTTTGCTATCTACACACAGTTAGCTAATAACAAGGTTGACTGCGCGAGCGTGCACACACACACACGCCCATATAAAGGGAGAAGTAAATAAGAAGTAAATAATACATTACTCCTGGGCTAATAACTTATTGACTGTTCAGAACCAAGGGACAGGTCGATGTAAGAAACAGAGGAGAATTCCTTTCATTCTTCTACAAATTAATGAATCATGGAGTGAGATAAAATGCCCTGTAGAACACATATGAATAAAAATAATTATTTACCAGAATATCTGACCATAAATCAACTTGCCCTTTTAATGGAACTAAATAGCTTCCCAAGCTAACTTCAAGAAGGTGAATACAGTGAAAGAGAGTCTTCTCTTTGGGACAAAAAGTACATAATAGATTTTTATTAACTAGGAGAATAATGTGGACGGAGAATAGCAGGATATCCCACTATGCCTTCTAATGTTCCCAGCCCCGACAGTAATGACATATCATTCTTCCTCCGACATCGTCCCCAGAATACTTTATTTTCCTGGCTGCTTTTTGCCGGGATTGATTATTTGATTTACACGGTCCTACCCTCAGAGGCTGCAGCTCAGAATCCAAAATTGTGTTTAAATAACCATGGAAAAATGTAATCATAAAACTAATAAATGCACCTGGACTTCAATGTTTCCTTTTATCAAGGTAGTCTAAGGCTCCTCAGCAGCTCTTGGTTGTTACAGTATCTCTGACTTCCCTTGTTTTTATCTGTATCATTAATGATTCATGGCTATTTATTTTATACTTTGGTGATGATCAAATCATACTTTATTTTTTGTTGTACGAATTGTCCCAGCTTTAGCTAATCACAGATATTTCATTCGGTTGGCCCCTGTGTCTGCTTGACATACCCCCAGAATTGTGTGTGTGTGTGTGTGTGTGTGTGTGTGTGTGTGTGTGTGCGTGCAGACAAGCTTTTGAGCATTTCATTAATTTCTGGCAGTAAAAAGGTGCTCCAGGCTTATCTTATATGTTTTCTACCCTGGTCTTAGAATCAGACATTTTTATAAAGAATCTTGTTCATTTTATTTATTTTTGTACAGTTAAATATGTCTATATTTTTGGACATCACTATTAAGATGATGTTACTTAACAGTAAAATAGATTAAGAAGGTGAAGCTTTACAGAAACACAGGAACTAATATTTTGGAGCCATCCTTGCTTTATAAATACATATACATCAAATTAAAGTATTTCCTTTCTTTAGTCTTATCTTGGGGGTGTACTGAAGTAGTATCCATCCTTTCTTCATGTACGAAGATTAGAGAATAATATTCTTATTCACCCCAGAGTGACTGTAGTTTAAATGTTATATTTATTGAGATGCTTTATTTATTTTGGTGTCTATACAGAGCCAACAAAAAATCAATAATTGAAATATTTAATCACATGATAGATATCCAATTGCCTTTCTAAATTAATTTTTATATTTAAATATAAATATTAATGTAAATTAGAGAAATTAAGGTAACAACTAGTTTGTTCCAATATAATATGTACATTTCTCAGGTGATTGTAAAAGCAGTAGAGGCAATCATCATCTTAAAAGACTGTAATCAGGGTGACGAGACAGTTAAGGTTTTAGTTTTAGTTGTTTTTTACATTTTTTAACATTTTGTCTCAGAACAAAAATACATATAACCCAGAGCCAGATTTGTATTATGGCAGAAGTAAAAAATTGGGGGAAATTATTTTTTGGAGGAAGTGATAGAGTTTAAAATAGACAAAAACTAGAGAAACGTCAGCATTGCAAAAACCCGAATCATTATTTTATTCAACTTCAAAACAGCAGGCATGTTTTTTTACTGAGGAAGTAAGAAACCACATAACATTGTCTACATCTGCAAGACACAAATAATAGATGACATGGATTTGTGGTGTTGATTATAGTTTATTTGACATAGATTAGTAGATATCATATAAAATATTATTTGTTCTTTTCAAAAATTAAGTTTTATTTATTACATTTATTGGGGTAACATTGGCCAATATGACATATAGGTTTCAGGCATGCACTTCTCTCTATGTTACAACATCTGTGAATAACTGAGTTTTAAAAATGCTATTGAGAAAGCAAAACAATTTTCAGATGAAGACTTCTCTTTATTGGCTTGCTGGTGTGAAGAAAATATTTTCTTACTTTAGAATAATTTAAATCATTGGCTTCTGTGGTTATTTTTTCATGTGTGTAGAGGTAAGAAAGGGATGAAGGGAGTGAGAAATAAAATTCATATATGCATTATATATTTTGTGCTCAGCAGGATGGGGACTCCAGGAAGAGGGAGGGTGGGCTAGTGGATCTCCTGGGAGGCGGGTGGTGCTGGTCAGGTTGGTGCGGGGGAGAAGGGAATGACCCTTGTTCCAGAGCCACACAGTTTCTCCTGGATTGTGCCCACACCTCCTGGAGAGCTAGAGTGTGGGAGGGCAGGGCCACCAGGAGTCTGGAAGGTAGGGCCTCTGGGAGGCGCAAGGATGCTGCTGGTGGATTTCCTGGTGAGGAGGAGGTGCTGATCAGGGAATGGAGGGTAATGGCACCTGCCCCATAGCCACACAACTCAGTCACTGAGAACCCATAGAGTCTGCCCAGACTTCTACACCCAGGGCCCAGACAGCTGACTCCTCCATAGGGTGTGGGCTCTGCAGTGGTGGGTGACCACTGTGAGTCTGGAGGGTGGGACTATTGCATTCCCCAAAGCGGATGTCATAAAGATGGGAGCGCTCTAACCAAGAAAGATGGCATTTGTGGTGTGGGAACCTTATTCAAATGTATTTAGAAAAAGCAATCTGTTCCTTAGTCAACATTTTAAACCTGAACCCTAGACAAAGATTTCTTTAAATTATCTGTGTTCAGTTTATTCTGAGTTAGATAACCACTTAAAAGTAAGCATAAATATTTAATGGTTATGAGTCAAAATTATTGAACATTAGTTAATAAATCCATTTAACATCTATAAAAGAAAAAGCAACTATTGTAATTTTAGAGTTTTTGAACCAGACAATTCTTGCTTTCATGAATTCTCAGACCTATCTAGCTTTCTATAAATATCATGAAATGCTAGATGATTATAATATTAATTTAAATATATACTAGAATCCATTATATATATATATATATAATGCTAATTTTAAAATAGATTGTCCTTATTTTCAGAACTCTAGCTCAGGTCCAAAGCCCAGTTTCTGCGTTTAGACTATACAAAGAATTTATGGGATTAAGTCTCTGAAGATAAATGAGGCAGAACTATCCATGCCAGCCAATACTACCATCATGTCCCTTGGGGCCCAAACACATTATATATTTAGAGAGAGTTATTCAAATAGACAGGTCGGTGATACAGGTAAATTGCTGCACTTCCTGCTCAGATGAATTATTGTTGCCATTATTTTGGTGACTTTTTAGAGAGTAGACTCTGGATCTTGATGTGTCAATACCATCTAACTGTGTCTATTTCTTAGGAGTAACAAACCATGAATGTTTGGAGCAACAAGTTACAGAATTTTACTCCCAGGGACATAACAAAGTCAGGCTTGATTTTCTCTCATGACAATAAGTCTGGAAAAGAGCTGTTGCTGGATTTGGCAAGGCTGCTGCATAATATCAGAGCGCCCATGGTCTTCCCTTGGCGATTATAACCTGCCTGCTGTGCCTCCAGCCATCCACTGTTAGAATGAAGGAGGTTGAGGAAGTATATGATCAGTTATTTGTTTATCTTTTAATTTTTTTTTCAGAAAAAGAAAAGCCTTCTCAAAACTACTCCACTTTTAACAATTATTACATAATCTAAGGTAATCTAATATTCACATGGATTTTATCAAATTAACTCCTACTCAGCCACAAAATCTCAAATTTAAATTACACAGGGAACTATTTCCTTCCTTCCCACTAAGTGAAATTAATTCTAGTATAAATTATCTTAGCCAAAGATCATGGCTGTTCCTTTGTTTCTACTCTTTCATACTAATCTCATAAGTTTCCTCAACCTCCACTGTGTTCTGTCATCACATCATCTTTTAAGCACCTAGTAATTCTCTAACCTCATTCTTCAATTGCATTTAAAAAAATTTGGTGGGGGAGGGCTACTTGGGTCAATGGGGGAACAAGGGGACACCTGTAATACTTTCAACAACAACAAAAAAAGATTTTAAAAAATTTAAAAAACTATAACTTCCATCTACTATAATCTATAATCTTTATAATTGCATTCTGGGGTCACATTTAAAATTTTAAAATCTATTATAATCTATTAGAAGTGTGTGTAAGGCCCACACAAATGTAGGAATACGTAGAGGAAGCAGTTAGTTAAGACCTCTGTGGAAAGCAACTATAGTAGTTAATACAGAACTATTTGTAAGCTACACAAACATTGATACTGGTAATACATACTTCAGGGTTTAGTTCCAATCCTTTAGACACAAAATAGCTATCGGGTCCTCACAATAAAAGAGAAGATTGTCTCCTTAGGTTTTGGGTGAGTTTTTATACACTCTAAAAAAAAAAGACTATAACTCTTAGAAAAACTGCTATTTTAATGAGCTATGTGAACCCAGCTTCCAAAGATGCAAGAGAAAGGCGGACTAAAGCCAAGAGTTATAATTAACTGCATGCTGATTTGCTAAAATAAATGTGTAATTCTCACTTCTATTCTTGAATGGAGTCACTGGGATTACTATCATTAGGCTGCCATTACAGTCCTATCATTACGGAATAATAAGAAACACGCTCTTGAATCTGCTTTTGTCGTCAATTTAGGTGTAACGTGGTGATAAAATCAGAAACAAGTTATTTTTAGATGCACTTCATAATTCTTATATAGCGATAACTACTTACATTTCTAAATAAATATGATCTCTGGTCATTTTTAATAGTGGCTTATAGTAAAAATAATGATGTACATGTGATTAGCATGTTACCAGAGCATATAACTTAATTTGATTGCAAATTCAATTATGCTTCAGTAGAAATGGTCCACTCCTTCCATTTTTATAATTTACTAATTTTTGTGTAATTGTGTGCATTGAATATTTTGAACATTTCTTACAGCATAATATTGATTCTTCTACAGTGCACACCTTTTTCATCCTACTGGTTCTCTTTTTTTGTTGTTGGTTTTTCATGCTTTTAATTTAATCAGGCTTTGTCTTAAGTCCCATGGAACTCTCACCAAGTGTACAATGCTAGCACCACATTACTAGATAGCTTTTCTGCAGTACTTCTCTTGGGAGACCCAGGGTCACCAAAAAATGTGCAGACCTCATATATTCTTTATTGAGCCAACAGCCTCAACCATCAAGGGTCTCTCAAAACACTTAAAATGGGTTTTATTAGAGCATATCATACAGAGATAAATATTTATAAAATATTTACTAACTAAACTCAAAATAACCTAAAGTAAATGTACCATTATTCTGGCTCACTTACTCTTCCTATATCCCAAATTGTTTCACATGTTACAAAGATGAGGGAGGAGAGGAGAGAGAGAGAGAGAGAGAGAGAGAGAGATAGAGAGAGAGAGAGAGAGAGAGACCATCTTTTTCAAATGTTGCACAGAGACAGCTAAGATGAGAATTAAAGATTAGATTTGCAGCTGGAAATTTCTTGGTGATCTTGAAAAGAAGATCCTGAAGACATAGTGGAGACAAAACTAGTGGATGCTACTTTGAAATTTTCCACTTTGAGAGAAGTGGAGAAAATAAAAATATTTAACATTTCGAGTAATTTTACTGTGAAAGATGACATGAGAATAAGAAACCAACTGATAAGTAATCCAGGTTCTAAAGTTTTTCTTTTCATTGAATTTTAAATATTACAGCTATTGCCATCCTGATTGAAATGAGAAAGCAGAAAGAAAAAAAAATAGATTGTCCTACAGAAAGATGTGCTAATTTAAGAGAAAATGCAATTTAGTGACTTTATGGAGAAGTTAGCTTTAGAGGGGATTCGGAAGATGCCATTGTTTGTAAGAGGACAGAAAGCTGTGGTATGAGTTTACACAAGATAATTTTTAGAAGATTTTGTAGAGGAAGACAAAGACAAGGAGGAAAGTGAGGAAATAAACAAAAGTTATGGACTTTGAGAAAATGGCAGCTGGATCGACTGAAAGCTATAATGGGAATACCATGCTAATGTAATGGAGTTACTAAAGGAAGGTAGAAGATAGTGATCAGGAAGCAAATGAGATATCAGATGTGATCCCACATTAGAAATGCTCCCACATCAGCTCAAGAGCAGAGAGGCAGGGGGAGGGAGGAGATCATTGAAGATGAGTAATTCAAGAAACATAGGCATGGGACTGATTATGAACTCTGCAGAAAGGATGGTAAGAGAAGTAAAGGAGAGAACGATAATGCTCTGGTACTAATGATCACCCACTGATAAGGGAGAATGAGCTTGTTCATAACTGCTTCAAAGAGGTAGAGGGTTTTTAGGAAGAGACAGGCAGATGCCATCTGAAACAAGAAGAGCCAACTGCCCCACTTCTAGACTTTGTTGTATTTGGGGTGTAGGTGAAAACACACTTATTTTCTTGGGAGAAAATAAGGGGAAAGAAAACATTTAGAGATGGGGTAAAGATGTTATAGATTATTTTTATCATGAGTTAAAAATCAGAATATTTTGGGAATCATATAAGTGGTTAGATATTGAGTCAGAGGACAACTGTAAAAGGCCAAGAAACATATTTAAGGTCACTCGGCACTCCTCAGAAAGTACCAGAAA
>NW_006282396.1:2442711-2449353 GCF_000327345.1 Myotis davidii
AAAGGAAGGTCTCATGATTGCACGGCCTTACATCCAAGAAAATTACATAATAATGATAATAAATCACTTTAAAAAAACATTCTTCACTAAGTGCAGACTGTCCTTACAGAAAGTGTTTGTTCTCTGCTGATCATTATGGTAGAAGAAAGTCATTACTTCCACCACTACTACAATTGAGAAGAAAGGTCAAGTGAACTGTTCAAAGACTGACAGTGGCATTGAGAATAGAAGCAAGGGGTTTTAAAACTAAATCTTAATCAATGAGTTTAAAATAAAAAATAAAACTCTGACTAAAACAACTCTGGATTTCTGTTCTAAAGTGACTTATCAAGAAGACCAGAAATGGTCTAGTACAGCAATATCCACCCAGTGTGCCATAACAATTTTTAAAACATGCAATACCTGACTATTTAGTCAGGGGCACTAGCCTCTTTTCCCTTAGATTGTCAAATAAAAAAAATGCCACTAGTCAACATAACAATAGCTGTCCGATGTGAATGAATCAAAATTATACCTTTTTTTTTATTAGATCAGCAAAAAGTATATATTTTTTTGGTATGCCACAGAATTTTAGTAATTAGTTTGTGTGTCATGAGATGACAACTCAGGCCAAGGCCTGAACCTGTCCAAAACACTATAGCCATGCCCCACATCTTTTCCCTTAGATTGCCAAAAAACAAACAACAACAACAACAACAAAAACTGATAACAGCAACACAACAATAGCCATCCAGTGTGAATGTGTCAAAATTACACCTTTTTCTCTGAGACAGCAAAAAATATATTTTTGGTGTGCTGCAGAATTTTAGTGATCAGTTTATGTGTGTCATGAGTGAAAAGGTTTGAAATAGCTGGTCTAGTAAATAAAGTATAACCAGAAGGGATTTTTAAAACAAATTAACTAAAAGTATAAAATAAAATGTTTTAAAAGTTTGAATTTTGTAAAATGAAATAGGTATGCTTTAGTCATAGTGGTAACATTTCCAGTTGAGTTGCATTATTTCCCCATTCTGAATTCAAATAAAATACCTGGCAATTCTAGTGTGGACTCAGCGTAGTCTTTATTATTGTTAAATCTCTCTGAGGCAATTAAGGGACTTGCACAGATTTAAGTCGTTTGATTTGCAACCACCACAAATTTAATAAAAATAATGATCTCTGTTTTACATGTTACCAGCTTCCTAAATTCAAACTCTTACATTGCTACAATTTTCTTTTAATTGCTTGATGATGAAAATAATACCAATGTTTAATTAAAAATGCAAGCAAGGAGTTAAACTTCTCTCTATGCTCAGATGAGATACAAATACAAAATAAAATAATTTCTTAATCACTATTGGTTTTAGATATTTCACATGACAATTGTTTAAGAGACTACCACACATATAAGCAGGCATTTAAAAAACAAACAAAAATAAGCCTCCATAACCCTCAAAAATCATTAATCTTATTCTATTCTACAATTTTTTAAGATAGTATCTAAATGTCCAATAAAAATTGCATCAATAAGGAATAATTAACTCTCAGGATTTAAATCATTTTCTTGCAATACAATAGCTAAAGGGTGAATATAGTCTGACTCTTAGCCATTAGAGAACAACCAGGAAGGTATGGTTAGCTCTCAGACATTCTGATTTGTTCAGGAGCAGAGTTGATTAAAAGAACACATTATGTTTAAATTGTCATTATATGTAAAATCCTATATAATAAAGAAGTAATATGTAAGTTGACCATGACTCCAACACACAAGATGCCCACCCCCATGTGGTCAAAGATGGCAGCCACAAGATGGCCAGCAGGGGAGGTCAGTTGTAGGCAATCAGGCAGCAGGGAGGGCAATTGGGGGGAACCAGAACAGCAAGGGAGGGCAGTTAGGGACAATCAGGCCAGCAGGGGAACAGTTATGCATTGATCATGCTGGCAGGAAGGTGAGCAGTTGGGAGCCAGCAGTCCTAGATTGTGGGAGGGATGCCCGATACCTGGGCAGTCAAGGATTCCCAGATTGGAGAGGGTGCAGGCTGGGCTGAGGGACACACACACACCCATGCATGAATTTCATGCACTGGGCCTGTAGTTAATATATAACTACATATCTGTATCTATTTCTATCTAAATATTAAGTTTAATAAAAGCTGATAAGCAACCTGAAAAAAAAATATGTGATACATCTATAGGCAATAAAACAAAGCATGCTATAATCTTCTTCCTTAAAAGATTGACTAGCCAAAAAATATTGAAGACATGACTACAAAGTTCTGAGAAAAAAATATCATGGGGTTAGAGCCCACATTCAGGGCATATTCCCTGACCAGGAATCGAAGAGAATCAGAAAATAATCTCCAGGTTGCATAGGCTAGTACAAGATGTCTATTAGTTTACTCAATTGTAATATTTATTATGATTATTTGTATTTCTGGTGCCAGTTGGTTTCATATACTAACATTCTTTTTAGGTACAGTTACCCAGCAATAAAAAGGAGTGAAATCTTGTCATTTGCGATAACATGAATAGATCTAGGGGCTTTTATACTAAATGAAATAAACCAGGTAGAGAAAGAAAAATACCTTTTATACCAATATTTTTAAATGGTTTGGGGATATTTCAGGGAAACCTAATTTGAGATAACAGAGAAATGGATATAGTTGAATGCTATTAAGGAATTGTAGTTCAATTTTTAAAATTTTATCAGGACCCACTATGTATTGAAGGGCCCATGGAGATTACTCTTTATAGATCTGTTTGTGATGTATAATATTAGATAAATTCCATCATAGGGTGAAAAGGTAGATGAAGCACTATCCTGGGCGTTTTGATGTTTCTGTATGTAATCTTTTTTTTTATTATTACTACGAAGAAATGCAGGTTATACTCAACACGCTCATGGTTTATATAGTTAAAATATATTTTTTTAAATGTGTATGTATAAAAAATACATGTGTATTGATCATTACTGTCTGGACAGATAAAATTTCTTTTTAACTACTTTTGTTAAATATTGTTTTTCTAAGGCAATGTAATTTAGCTAAAATATGTCCTCTGATTTCTTTGGCTGTATCTTTGGCCTACATGAACACTAATTTCCTCTGGTCCTGGTGGTTATCTCTAACCTTCAACATCACCATACCCCTCCCACCTTCCCAAACAACACTGTATATCCCAAACTTATTAGTGCCATTGAGAAGTACCAGGTGGGATTTGGGTGCTGCAACATAAGACTTGAATATTTAGACTATGCCTTGAGACTGAAGCAGAGTCTTTAAAAGAAAAAAAAAAAACCCACAAAAAACAAAAACCTATCCAACCTGAGGAAAACCAAGAATCTTGGTTTTTAGTTTGTTTGTTTTTAGTATTGGGCTCAGATTACAAGATTTGGAAGATTACAAATTATGTTTTTACCCTTTTCTTTAAGTCTTGATGGAGGTGAAGACCAACAAGTAGTGAGCATAATAAATGCAAGAGGTCCTTCAGAAGGCTGACGGACCTTGGGTATTAGCAAGGGCTAAAAGCTATGCACCGATTGTTCTGTTGAGACAATGGTGGCTCAGGGCAATCACCTAACCTGATAATCTTTTCCTGTTTATCAAACCCTACCTTTGATATGTGTGCTTGCTTTGCTAAAGGGCAAATGTATATTCCAGTAAATAAAAGGTCTGGACATTCAGAGAGCCATTCTACTAGAGAAGGGCCACTGCCTGGTTCCCCCAATACCCTCCAAATTTATATTTCTTATCTAGTATATCCATTTGCACATGGCCCCTTCTCCAGACACTGAATCCTTGCTGCAAATGGTTGCAACAAGTCTATGCCCAAGAAACAGTAACAGGTGTGCTAAAAACATTGAAATAAGTGCTTTTTCAATTTTTAAAGATATACACAAATCATCCCACAAAAAGTCTTTGTTTCACTCTTATTTTACATAAGCTTATTGCTTATCTCTAAATTAACCAAAGGAAGTACAATATTGTCCTATTTATTTTATTCACTACTAGAGGCCCGGTGCACAAAATTCATGCACAGGGAGTGTCCCTAGGCCTGGCCAGTGAACAGGGCAGAAATTCTATAAAGTTTTATAATAAAACAACTAACCATTTATTTAGTAATTCAGCTTTAAAGTCCTATCTTATTCCTTATTTTCCTCTTCAGAATGGCTAAATCATGCAGATTAAAATTAGTAACTTAAGCAAATCTAGTTTTGTGATTGTTGTCAAGTAATCTAAGCACTTTGAGTATAGTTTATTGATCCATAGTATGTATACTTAATTCTGAATATATTAAATTCTTACTCTCTATATAGCATACATTGAAGTTCAGTTAATAAGATGTTAACATAGGCTCCCACATAGAGAGGGGGAGAGAGACCCACCAAGTCCCTCTTTCTTAGGTTTATGAAGTCTGCAGTTCTTTGTGTCCTGGTATCCCCTCTGATTGGTCACTGCGGTGGTTTCAGAGCTCAAACCCCACTTGAGGTTCCCCTCTTCTCCCTTTTGTCTTTCTATTCCCTCTGTCCTTCCTCATCCCTCTCTGAATGAGTGGATTCATTTCTTTTATTCTGTAAATGTGTGCATTCTGGCAGCTCCCTTATTCTTTGAATGTACTAGTATACCTTTGGCAGCTCCCAGCTTTACAGCCCTGTGGTTCTCCCCTATGGGTCCCCTACTTTTTAAAACCTAAACCTGCATATTTTACCCCTAAAAACTCATTTCACTATGTCTTATAGAGACCCATATAGGCATACAGCTGGTAGGGTGTGGGGCATGAATTCTATTCCACAGAGATGGACTTGAGAATACTAGTTTTTTTCTAATATTTTAAAATAGGAATATAATTTACATACTTTAAAATGCACAGATCTTAAGTGTCCAATAAGCTTGGACATTTGTATGCACTAGTTGTAATTATCACATTACAGAACATCTCCAACATCTTTGAGGCTCCCTCCTGCCTTTTTCTATAGTAAATCTCTATTTTTAACAAAGGAACCACTGTTCTTATTTAACTGTTCTTGTTCATGTTCTTCATATTAATGGAAATATAGTATTTTTTTTGTCTTGAAGTCTTTCACTCAAGTAAAATATTTAAGTTTCATTTGTATTGCTGCCTATCCAATTATCCATTCTTTAAAAACTTTCCAGCAAGTATCCCAATGTATAATATACCACAGATTCTTTATTCATGATTGCATTGATGGACTTGTGGGTGATTTTTAGTGTGTGTTGCGGGGGTGGCGGGGGGTAAGGTCGGAAGAGAGGACAGAAAGGGCGCTAGTTCCTCTGGACACTCTTGTACAGAAATTTTTGAACACTTATTTTTTCCTTTCTCTCAGATAAATAACTTGGAACAGAATGGCTGAATCAGAAGGTAAATGTTGACTTTTAAGTTCTGCCAAACAGTCTTACTAAGTACTTATCACATTAACATTTCCATTAGCAATCAATATAAGTTTTGATTGCTTCATATCCACTCAACTTTTGGTGTTTTGTGGTTTTCATTTTAGTCATTCTCAAGGGTGTGAAGGAGTAAGCTCGTTTTCAGACATATAGTTCTTGACTACAGTGTTCTATATCTTTATATATAATACTCAGAGGCTTTCTGATTCTGTGAATACATTATAAGCCACCACAAATTCATGAATATGGCATTTAGGTTATAAGACATGGTAGAATTTCAGCTAACTATTGAGAGAAAGTACAAAAATATTCTCTAGAAAGAGACAAAAGCAAAATGATAGAGAGGATGAGTAACTTTAGTTCATTTAAAATTCCTTCAGACCAAAATGGAAATTTCTTTCATATTATAATTCAATTCCTTAGAGGATAGCTTAAGTGAATAAAGCCCAGATCATTTTAATTTGACTCCAAAAGCTAGCTTTATTTTCTTTTTCTAGGTTTTTATCTTTAGGTCTCCTATCAAAAATCCTTACAGTGAGGCTAAGGGAAAAAGATATAAGATACAGATGCCACAGGTAAAGATAACTCTATGAAGTAAATCCTCCAGGGCCCAATTACCAACTGAAAAATGGAAGAAGTCATATTCATTTCTATTATCAATTTATTCTATTATCAATTTATTTTGCTGTCATATCACAAATATTAGGCAAACAAATGCTTTATGTATAAATGAGTTAAAGGTTTTGCTGAAGTTTATACCTTAAATATTAAATTATAAATCCCATGTAATAACTACAGATGATTAGAATTGTAATTCGTTGTGTTCCTTGCCTTTTATCACTTAGACTCAGAAGGCAACACTACAAATCTTACGCTTTTAAAAATAGTGTAAGAATATTTGAGCTGATGGTGGCTAAACAGCACCAGAATGCTACCAGCAATTGGACCTCAGTTCAGCAACCTGGGTACTTGAGTTCTGGCTAAGAAAGAATTCAGATTCAAGGCTCACACTATAAGAGAGTTTATTTAGAAAGTCACAGAGGTAGAAGAAGCAAGTCGTAGAACAAGAGTGGGCAAACTTTTTGTGAGTGTGTGCCAAAACCAGCAAAATCTCTGACTCAAAATTCTTCTGAGTGCCAACCCTAATTTTTTGAGAACATGTTACACCTACTTGATATCTCTTAAGGTGTACGTATGTGAAGAACCTTGAAGAAATAATAAAATTCATTCAAGCGACAAAAACACAATATATGAT
>NW_006282396.1:2449721-2461788 GCF_000327345.1 Myotis davidii
AGGGGGGAAGGAGGAGGGGGGCGCTGGTGGAAAGGTGAAATAATGCTCCTGAGGGAGAACAAAATGCTGAGTTCTCAGTACTAAGGACTTTTAACGGTGGAGGTTTTAAGGGAGGCCTCAAGGGAGGGTCTCAATAGAATATTCATTAGCTTTCCCGGTGTATCCTTTCATGGTCTCCTTTGATTATGGGTGCCAAGGCAGGGAGTCATTAATCATTGAAGCTGGTCCTGGCTCCACCAGGCTGGTGTTTATTGTGTTTCTGTGCCTGGAGCTGAAACACAATTGAGGCCTATATAGTATCCCTGGGGTTAATGCTTAAGGGAGTTGTTGCGCAAGGGCCCCCATGGGAGCCACATAAGGCCATCCTTCTGGCTCCTCTTCCTCCTTTAAGGGATTCTACCACATGATTGCTGGGTCAAGGGAGAGTCCAAACTACATGACTAGAGATATGAAAAGTCAGGGGCTCTAAACCGCATGACCAATGATATGCTAGGAGAGAAGGATCACCCCGGAGGTGGGGTCCGTGTTTTCCAGTTTTGCTCCACAGCTTGGCACCCAGGGCTTTGTGCCCTAGTGACCTTCTGTATGAGGCTCATTGTTCCTGGTCTGCTGGTGTCTGTCTAGATGCTTGCCACAAAACCAAGTTATTTTTTAAGAGAAAAACTAAAATCATGATTACACATTTATTTTTATTTTTTTAAACTGGTTTTCATCACAAGTTGGTAAGAAAAACCAATGTAAGATTTTCCCAGAGAACAGTCACTTGAAAACTTTTTCTGGGAGTTCATAAATGGACAATTTTATCACTGTTTGAGGAGATGGAAATAGTCTGCTGTTCTATTTCTCTTCTAGACCAAGACATTGTTGACTTCGATTCTATAAAAAAATAAAAAAAGATGAACAAGTCTTGATTGAGTCATTCTTTTTCAAATGGGAATTTGGGAGAATCTTAAGGGAACAGATTCATTTTCACACATCAAAAGAGAAAAAAATGTTCAATGTGATATCTATTACTGAATTTTAGTGAATTTAACAATATGGAGAGAACATAGAAGTGAGTGAATTTCAAACACAAATAAAAAAGATAGAATATAACCTGAAAATAATGATTATATTAAATATGTGATAGTTTGTACACCTGAAGTGAGGAAATAGTAAACTAGTAAAATGTTAACATACTACATTCAACTTGATACTTCTACTGAATATTTCAAAACCATTTGGTACATTATATACCATCTATGAGGTTTTATACTGTTTGGTATATTATTAAACCTCATACCATCTATGTAAAGAACATTCTATCAATATTATAGAGTTCATTACTTGTTTGGTAAATTAAAAATATGAACTTATGTCAGCAAGGTAGGAAGTTTATATGGTGGCAAATATCTGGCCATTAGTATTTCAGTCTTGACTGGCAGCACTCATCAGTTAGGCTGACATCTTCTCCCTTCCCTCCACTATCAACTCTGACTTAAAACTCCTTAGCTTCATAAAGACAGTAGTTTGCCCACATAGAAAAAAGAATCATTAGACAACCATGTGTGTTAAAGATCAATTAAAATAACTTAAAGTGTATTTGAATATAGGTTCTTTAAAATTAATCTACATAAGATATGACAACTCTAACAACTACCAAAAAAAAGGGGGGGGGGATTGAAGGAAAGACTATTTCAAGCAAGAATTATCAATAGAAGTTAAACCAAAGGATACATTTTTGAAGAAGAACAGATATTTGCTTGGTCTTAAAGTGGGTCCCAAAATTTCTTATCAGTTGTAAGAAAAAATACAGTAACTATATAGTGAAAAAACCAGACAACACCTCAACCAGATAACCAAATAATGTCACCAGTGAAGAGGACATTGGATACCTCTGGATATAATAGGTATAAGGACATGCCACTTAGGTATTTTTCCAGCTGGAAAAACACCACCCCATCTTATCGTGAGGAAATATCACATGAACCCAGCTGAGGGCCTCGAAAATGGCCCACCTTGTGTGGCTCAGTGGTTGACCATCAACCTATGAACCAGAAGGTCACGGTTCAATTCCCGGTCAGGGTACATGCCCAGGTTGCAGGCTTTAACTCCAGTAGGGAGCATGCAGGAGGCAAAAAAAAATAATATTTTTAAAATTAAGCGATAGAAAACATGTATTCTGGGCTCTTCTTGCTTAATTACATGGTAAGAACTTCAAAGTTCATTCAAAAGCACACAGATTCAGTAAGATAAAACATCTGCTTCATTTGCTAAAAATAAGCCTATACATAAACTGGATAATCCCATTCCACATGTTGATCTAGTTCCTTTATAAAAAAAAAAAAGGCAAATTACATGTACCTCAACCTTAAGTAACTTTTTTATGACATATTGATCTTTATTTGTAATTTTATTCAGTTAAAATTTTTAAAATTAAGAATAATTTTATGCTTTATGTATGTCAAGGAAATGTTTGCTTAAGTTCATGATATTGCGTTTTCATAAGGCACTTTGCTATTGAAAACAGGTTGGAATTAAGAAAAGAGTATTGAAACAGGAATTTTGGGGGTAAAATAGGAGAGGTTTAGGAAATATTCGAAATTTTGGAAATTAGGGGGACCATGGAGGAAGCACAGGGCTGCAGAGCAGCAGAAGGTACATTTCCATAGAATGGGGGAGCTGGAGAGCTGCAACAGATACATTTCCATAGAATGAGGGAGCTGGGCACAGCAAAAGGTCTATATTTACAAAATAAAGAGAAGGAAGCCCTTCATTCAGGAGAAGAAGAAAGCCCAAAGGGAATAGGAAAACAATAGGGAAGGAGGGGAAAAAGGAGTCAGGGGACCCTTTTCCCCCTCTCTATGGGGGAGTCCATTCTCGGGGACTCTTCCCTCTCCCCCTGTGGGAGTCTGTACTTGTTCTTCAATAAATCTCCACCTTTGCTATACCACTTTCTGTCCGTTGATTCATTCTTCGATTCCAGCAGACAAAGAATCCAGGTTCCAGTCCAAAAATTCCATTTCACTATGAAATTGTGGGTAGGTGGGGCTGGGTAAGATATATTTTAGCTATAAACCTAGTAAAAATAAATTATTCTAAAGCATGTTCTTCTCCTTCTTTGATAAAAATAAAATAAGATAAAGAAAAGAGGGAAAATGGGATTTATGTAAAAAGCAATCAAAACGGATAAAAACCACAGACTAACCTAATAAAACCACAGAGTAACCTAATAAAACCACAGACTAACCTAATAAAACCACAGAGTAACCTAAAAAAACCACAGACTAACCTAATAAAACCACAGAGTAACCTAAAAAAACCACAGACTAACCTAATAAAACCACAGAGTAACCTAAAAAAACCACAGACTAACCTAATAAAACCACAGACTAACCTAAAAAAACCACAGACTAACCTAATAAAACCACAGAGTAACCTAAAAAAACCACAGACTAACCTAATAAAACCACAGAGTAACCTAAAAAAACCACAGACTAACCTAATAAAACCACAGAGTAACCTAAAAAAACCACAGACTAACCTAATAAAACCACAGAGTAACCTAAAAAAACCACAGACTAACCTAATAAAACCACAGAGTAACCTAAAAAAACCACAGACTAACCTAATAAAACCACAGAGTAACCTAAAAAAACCACAGACTAACCTAATAAAACCACAGACTAACCTAAAAAAACCACAGACTAACCTAATAAAACCACAGAGTAACCTAAAAAAACCACAGACTAACCTAATAAAACCACAGAGTAACCTAAAAAAACCACAGACTAACCTAATAAAACCACAGAGTAACCTAAAAAAACCACAGACTAACCTAATAAAACCACAGAGTAACCTAAAAAAACCACAGACTAACCTAATAAAACCACAGAGTAACCTAAAAAAACCACAGACTAACCTAATAAAACCACAGAGTAACCTAAAAAAACCACAGACTAACCTAATAAAACCACAGAGTAACCTAAAAAAACCACAGACTAACCTAATAAAACCACAGAGTAACCTAAAAAAACCACAGACTAACCTAATAAAACCACAGAGTAACCTAAAAAAACCACAGACTAACCTAATAAAAAACCACAGACTAACCTAATAAAAAAGGCAGAAGATAAATTTTAAAAATTGAAACATGAGTACTCTGAAATTCACATTGAAGTGGGTAAATTTAGAATTGATATTAAAGAGTAAATAGAGGCCTTAACGGTTTGGCTCAGTGGATAGAGCGTTGGCCTGTGGACTGAAAGGTCCCAGGTTCGATTCCAGTCAAGGGCATGTACCTTGGTTGTGGGCACATCCCAGTGGGGGGTGTGCAGGAGGCAGCTGGTCGATGTTTCTCTCTCATCGATGTTTCTAACTCTCTATCCCTCTCCCTTCCTCTCTAAAAAAAATCAATAAAGTATATTTAAAAAAAAAAGTAAATAGAAACAATTTTTTTTTTTCTATAAATTGAAACAGGAATTTTTAGGGATGAAAAGACAGGTTTTAGGAAATTTTTGAAATTGAGGGGAGCAAGAAACACAGGGCTGCAGAGCAGCAAAAGGTATGTTTTCATAGAATAGGGAAGCTGAAAAACTGCAACAGGTATATTTCCATAGAATGAGGGAGCTGGGAACATCAAAAGGTCTATATTTACAAAATAAAGGGAAGGAAGCCCCTCATCCAGAAGGAGAAGAAGAAAGCCCAAAGGGAATAGGAAAATGATAAGCAAGGTGGGGTGGTTGGGGGAAAGCCTCACATATCTCATGTGAGGTTTGACCTTTGAGCTCAGGAGTTACTATAGTTACCAGTCCAAGGGAATAGTGACCAATCAGAGGGGATATCAAGGCACCTGGATGTGTAGCCTATATAAGCCTTAGGGAAAAGGAACTCAATGGGACTCTTTGCCCCTCCCCACGTGGGAGTCTGTACTTGTTCTTCAATAAATCTCCACCTTTGCTATACCACCTTCTGTCCTTGGATTCATTCTTCTACTCCAGCAGACAGGGAATCCGGGTTCCAGTTCAGGGAAACACTGCGCCTTCCAATCCAAAATTTCTCTATCACTCATTTAAGGAAGCTACTTGCTGACAGGGCCAATGTGAGAATTGATTAAAGCCATCTATATAAAATGTCTGATATTCATCTGTTACCAATGGATAGGCCTTGAGTATACAATGCTATGTAAAATAAGCCAGAAAGAGAAAGACAAATACCGCATGATTTCATTCATAGTGAAGCATAGTAATGATCCCTCCTTTGGAAAAACTGCTGTTTGAAATTCTCTGCTATTTTTAGATAGTCCTTTGCTCTGTAAGTCAACTATGTTATTTTTAGACGGTCTCTTATTCTGTAAAAATAACTTTGTTTTTTTAGCTTAAATAATAGAAAAGAAAATTTAACTGTCTGACCTTGCAAGCTAGCCATCTAAAGGGGTTGATACGCTGATACTGATAATAATTTCCATTGTCTTTTTGCATCTATGATAACATACCCTTGAAATGTCTGGGTAACTTGTAACTTCCCTTTTTCTGGACCCCTTGGGGCATAACCTAAAGTGCTGGGCGCCAGGAAAGATACCACAAATTCCTTCATCATCATGTTAATTGTTCCTGTACCTACCTAAGTACCTGTCCATCATTTTACTTTTTATCCAATCCCAGGAGTTTCCCCTGATTTGCTTTATCCCTCCTCATTAATCTATCACCAATGAATTTCATGTAACCCACCTATGTCCCTCCTTTGATTGCAATGTATAAATACAGATGTAACCCCGTCATTCTCTGGAGCATTATCTCAATTCATTGAGGTTCTGCTTCCCGGCATATGTTGACAATTTGGCTCAAATTAACTCACAAAAATTCTTCACAGGTTTCAATGTTTTTTTTACGTTAACACTCAGAAGGTCCGGAAGTCTCATTCCAAATTTGGAAAACAAAGAGCTGAAAAACATATAAATTGAAAAGACTTCCACCATATTGGGCCCCAGAATTTGAAAAGCAAGAGTTCCTCCGGGCCCGCTAGTGCTAGCAAAAATGAACAGGACTCCAAATAAATTTGGCTTATTGATTAAGGTGTCTTCTGATTTACAATATACCACATATGCTGCAAGGTCAATTCAATAAAAGTTAGATTACCCCTAAAATCATGCTAGCAATTTTTCTGAAACCTTAAAACAAAGGTTATACTTTGTAGGTAGCCTGAGCCACAGTATAGGCTACCTACAAAGGAAACAGAACTTAGAGAGCCACTGACTACAATAATCAAAATAAGATATCTATCAACTTTTAAGGGAAATAAGATTGTAACACCTTTTGGGACATTCAAGGAAAATGTCAATAAATTAAACCCTTCTTTCATATTTAAGTTGGGAAACAATAGGGAGATAAACAGGGACAGCATATTCAGGCAAACATACCCAAACAAATAGCTTTCCTGCTGTAACAACCTTGGAAGGGGGGACATCAGTTAGCTATGTAGAAGCAACGGGTTTCTGGAAAGAGAACCTAAGAATTGTACTGCCAATCCAGCCTCATTGGGGCTGCACAATTGCCTGCCTTTCAGTGGGTGCCTGACTCTCCAAGGAAACAAGGAGAAGCAGACCAGAATGCCTGCTATTGATCGCTGACCGACTCCAAGGAAAAAATGAAAGGAATCTGGTTAACTAAGCAAGCAAAATTCGTCGTAACCCCAAGCATCAATCAGCTTCTTCACTCCACCGGCCAGGAAGAAACATCAGGAAATGTGAAGTGGAGACAGGATGAAAGTGTTATATGGATGGGCGCATTCCCACATGTCAACATAAACAATACGAAAACAATGTCCTTCAGCTCTGCCCCAACACTGGCACTCATCTATCGGGCCAAGTTGCCTTCCTGTGTGAGAACAGAACAGAGACATCCAGAGTCATTCATGCCCAAACAGTAGGAAAACTTGGGCTTTCAGGGCTCACCACTTAGGTCTGAAACACAGCCCTCCCCTTTTCTACTTTTGTGACTTTGGCAATCTCCTTATCTGAGATTATTTATGCATTATTGGTTTAATGTGCAGATTAATTAAGATTATCTCTATAGGATGTTAGGCAATAACTCAATTAAAACATAATTATTATCAGCAATGAAGCCCTCCCATAAACCTCAAACACTTCTTAAAATTAAGTCCTTAAAAAAAAACAACAACACACACAAAAAAAACTTACCGGGGGCTCAAAAATAAAACTGTTTAAAGAGGCTCATTAAAATACGTTGTTTTTTAAACTAAAAATCTTACAAAGTTGTGTAAATATGATGAAAATACCGACATAAAATATGAGCTATACTCCTAAAGGGAAAATATAAAATAAACATTTAGGTGCAGTCTCTGGGAAAGCCTCTACTTTGATATTTTGAACAGCACAAAATAGAGACTGCAGAGTACCAGAAGACATAACAGCATCAACATATTTATTCTCCCCCAACTTCTAATGAATCTATTCAGCTGTTTCCTATGCAGCTTGAGGTTGGGCTTCTGCAACCATAGGCATAGCCATTAGGTCACAGAAAAGCTGACTCTTCGAGAGAAATGGACAAAACAAATAAACAAAAATAGAAACAAAAAACAGCTGTCCCATGGTTCGCATCCACACTTGTATAAGTAAACAGGGCCAAAGAAGAAGGGTGAACCTCAGTTATTGTTTTGTGTTTTGGTTTTTTTTTATGAAAAGTAAAGCCCCAGGCCCAAAGAAACATCTAAAGAAAGCATTTCTCTTCCTTGACTCTCTGGTTACACCATAATAGGACACCATAATTTAAGCTTTACTCTAAAATGTTTTGAAGTTGTATCATCTAGCACACTAGCTAGCAAGCGTTAGTCTCATACAAAAGGTAGCCTTTACAAAAGTAAACTTTAAAAGGTACTTTGGTCATAACCTTCATTTTCCTTCTTTAGTAAATATGGCCAAAGTTTTATTGGAGTAAGTGCAGAGACCTTGACATTTTTTCACATTAAGAGTCTGGTTCCTTATACACAATGGGGAAAAAAGTAGCATGACAATGGCATCTATCAACTATCTATCTATCTATCTATCTATCTATCTATCTATCTATCTATCTATCATCTATCTATCAATCATCTATCTACCTATTATATATTAATATTAGTAAAACAATTAATATTAGTCAAAGTCCATTACCAATTACCAATTACCTTACCTTTAGACACGCAGAGGTCAAAAGTAGTACATAATAATCCTTTATTTTCTCCTAGAAATACTTATCCACATATAACTGGTCCACCCTGAATAGGACATGGGAAACACTCCCCTCTGCCATCTTCCATTCTCCACTCTGGGGCACAGTTGCATCAGCTTTTGTTTTGTTTGTTTTGTTTTGTTAATCCTCACCAGAGGATATGTTTCCATTGATTTTTAGAAAGAGTGGAAGGAAAGGAGAAGGAGAGAGAGAAAAACATCAATGTGAGAGAGACACATTGATTGGTTGCCCTCCTGCACACACCCCGACCAGGCAGAGGTTCAAGCCCTTGTACAGAGGTACTTGCCCTTGACCAAAATCGAACCCGAGACCCTTCAGTCTGCTGGCCAATGGTCTATCCACTAAGCCAAAGCAGCTGGGGCTGCATCAGCTTTTAAACCAAATGCCTTTCCTTCAGGGCCTGCTCTGCTACACTCAG
This sequence comes from Myotis davidii, assembly GCF_000327345.1. Lineage (NCBI taxonomy): Eukaryota > Metazoa > Chordata > Mammalia > Chiroptera > Vespertilionidae > Myotis > Myotis davidii. The sequence goes on from NW_006282396.1 coordinate 2,458,368, forward strand.
CTACGCTTGTTCAAAGCACCAGGTATTTAGCTTCTTCTTTATTTTTCCCTCTTCATCCTTGGAGCCTGGGGATTTGGGGAGCAGACTAGCCAGCACAGAGGGCATTTTACACTCTATTTATGGCCATTTCAGCAGAAAGGCATCTGAATGACACACGAGCATCTTTAATTCTGACTGAAAGCAATTCTCGGGGGCTAAAAAGACTGGAGCAGAACAAGCACTATATCAACGGTGAACATTATGTGCCTTTATTTACTCATTTTGTATATTAATAAAGTTATGTATTTTCCATCCTTGCAGTTGGCTCTCTCCTCCTAAATTTATTCTTTGGCATATTACGCATTTATTTTATAAAAAATGAATGTATTGTGGTTTTACAGGAAAAAAAGATTTAATTTTATACAATGTTTGGCAGTTTCTTTTGTGTTACCCTTTATTAATGATAAGAATAAAAATGAAATAATTACTAGAATTATTGAGTACTTATTCCATGTCAGGCAAACTATTCTAAGAGCTTCTCTTTTGTTTTTCATTTTATAGCATTCTCAAATAATAAAGTATAATAGCTATTTTTATTTGTGCTTATTATGAAATAGAAATGCTGATCAGTATGTATAATATATATCAATATTTTAATTTTACAAAGAAGAAACTGAAGTTCAACAAGCTTAAATAAGTTACTGAGGGTACAAAAGCTATTTACTGAGGGCTGGAGCTAGGATATTAAGTGAAGTTTATTGATTCTCAGGTTCCTTCAATGGCACTTTTCTTATGATTACCATCATATCACTAGCCAACATCTCCATCCTGTCCCATAATTAAAATTTCTTTTAGTGATGTAATGTTTTCTTGACTTTTTATATTCCTTGGGGTTTTGCATTTCTGTTTTCACCTTTGAAGGAGCAGGGATTTCTATAAACTTGACTAGCTGTCTTCAGGCATGAGATTCTTTTCATTGCTTCTGTTGAGAGCTTTGTCTGATCTTTTATGGATACACCTGATCAACACTTCTTGTTCCCTCTTGTGACAGGATTCTTCCTCTTGTATGACTTCTCTCATTCTTATGATGCCTCTGGTCAGCTGTTAGTCACCTCTCTTATTTTCCCAAAGGTGGCGCTATAGTTCCAGATTGTGGTTTCCCATGCACACAGATTCTGTCTTGTTTTATGTGCACACCCATTGTGTGCCTGAGTTTGCTTTTGCCGCTGCCCATTGGAGTGTGCACAGGAGCCATCCCCAGAGTGGGGGAGGTGTGGTTTGTCACTGGGACATTCATTGTTCCATGGGCTGGTTGGGGTTATACTCAGATGATTTTTTTTTTCCCTTCTTGCCTGTGGGCAGGCTTTCTGTTGGAGCCTTGAATGAAGTCAATAGGAAGCATGTCTCTTTAATGCCCTTGGATATTCTTATCTGCTCCTTTCCTGAACTGCTCCTTAACCCTAGTTAGGGAGCTCTTGTTTAATACTCTGGGTTTCTTTAGTAATGTATTATTTAATTAAAAACATAAAATTAAAAAATTGGTTATAAGTATGGAGATAGCTTGAGAAAACATCTATCCATAGTGGACCAATGTAGATCTCCTTCAATGTTTGACAAATAAGGTAGAAACATAAATTAATCAAGAAGGATAAAGAAAAGAAACATGTTTACCTAAAATGAAATATCTCTATAGAATTGTAAAACGTCTAACATAACATAATAGTATTTAAATACTCTTTCATCTGTAATAATCTGTTTTAATATGCAGCCAACCTGTGGAGAGATAGGGCTTTGTTCATCTCATCTTTGCTTTATAGCTCTACATTTCTCATGGAGGCTGGTTATAAAACCTAATAAGCTAGAGAATAAATTATACAACTGAAATGGCCACTTTGCAGGTAAGATCAGAATAATGGAAGGACAGAAAGAAGGAAACAAAAAATAAAGATAAAAAATAATTTATAGGTAAATCCCTTTTAATGCATTTTTGGATGATTTTAGAAGCACCATCGTTTAGAAACAGGGATTAAAATGTCACAAAGGTATTTCTATGTCAATGAACCCATGATAGCCAACCTTTTCTGTACCTTCAGAAGTGGAACCCTGTCTTTCCTACTTTTGGACAATCATCTACTCATTACTGGAAGCATCAGTTCAGGAGTCTTTGTTAACATAGTCTGTGTGATTTGTTCAGCTATATTCTATCCTGTAGGACTCAAGAAATCCCATTAAAAAATGACTGGTGATTTTCAAGCTTTTCTGCTCTCCCATCTGCTCCTGGGAGCTGCTCTACTTAAAGTCCTATTTTTATGTCCTCAGATTGACAGTGCCAATCTGCCGAAGGATGGCTTTGCAAACATTTACCTGTCAGAGGCCTGAGCAAAAGATCACAAGAAAAAGATCTGGAGCTGGGGATTAATGCCTAGAAGATTTTAATTAAAAATTCAATTTATTTAATGGGTATGGGCTACTCAAATTGTCTATTTCATCATGGTTGAGTTTTGGTAATATATATTTTTAAACTGACACATTTAATCAGAGTTTTCAAATTTGTGACTATAAAGTGTTTATCATATTACCTTAATAGTCTTTTAATGTTATAGGATTTGTAGTAATATTTCAAGTTTATTATTCATATAGGTGATTTGTGCCTTCTTCTACTTGTTTTGTCAAACCTGATAAAGATGTATTACTTTTATTGATCTTTTTCAGGTTACCATTTTTTTTTCATGTATTTTGTCATGTTCCTTCCTGTTTTCTATTTTTTTAAATTTATCTTTATTGTTGAAAGTGTTACAGATGCCCCTTTTTCCTCCCTCCACCCTGCACCAGCCCCTCCCAGGCCTTCATTCACTACACTATTGTCAATTTTATTAATTTTAGTCAGTATCTTTAGTAATTTATGCCTTCTCTTTGTTTTGGTTTTACTTTGCTCTTGTTTCTCGAGTTTGTTGACATTGAAGGTGATAATTTAGTAACTTTTCTTGTTTTTAACAACATTTAGTTCTATATCTTCTTGTATACCTAATGGTACTAAACTAGATGTTTTTTTGTGTGTTGTGTTTTTTTTTTTTTTTTACATAAGATCAGAAACAATGCAAGGACATTATGTCACTACTACCAGTTAACATCATACTGGAAGTCATAGCTAATGCAATAACACAAGGAAAGAAAATGAAACGTATAAAGATTAGAAAAGAAGAAAGAAAACTGTCTTTGTTCACAGATTAGATAATTATATGTGTCAGAAATCCCAAAGAATAGCATTGATGGTACTATTTGGAGATGGAACCTTCAGGAGATAATTATATTTGGATGAGGTCATGAGACAGGGGCCTTGTAATGGGTTTGGTGTCTTTATAAAAGAGACACCAAAGAGCTAGCTTTCTCCTTCTCTCTACCACGTGAGGACATGACACGAAGGCAGCCATCCACAAGCCAG
>NW_006282396.1:2461815-2466379 GCF_000327345.1 Myotis davidii
ACAGAACCTGAACATGCTGATCTCAGCTTCCAACCTCAAAAACCTTTGTCTACGCTTTGTTTGCAGAAGGAGGGAGGGAAGTCCTACTTTAGCTTGCCATGTTTTTAAAAGAACAAAAGTCTCTATATTTGGTTAATTGTTACTACTATTATAATGAATTGTTATCACTTGTCACCTTTGGCCACCAGATTCTTCTTGCTCATTTGAAAATTTATTCCAGAACCAGCTTTGTTGCACAGTTTTCCCCCTATTATTTAAATGTTTATTAACAGTCAATCTCCAAGTACTAGATGGATAGAATTCATTTGAGCTTATAAATTTTTAACTACATTTATTTACAACTATGTTTCCACTTTGAATGCCATTATAGCTTAGAGGATAGTGTGAAATAAAATATATCACTTGTTAATATTGCAAAATACACTTCTCAATCTTCCTTTAGAGGAATTTTTTTTTTTTTTTTGGTACTCAAGGTTTTATTAATCATGCATGAATGGATTGTGGTCTTGTGTAAAAAATCTAAGGAGTCTGTGACTTTGTGCACAAATGGTAGAAAATGTTATAAATCATCACATATCTTTCTAATAACAAAATGCTCCTTTTAGTTTTTCCAAGGACTTCACTTTATCACGTAGGTATGTAAAGTGATGATGACAATAGTATCTAGTTTATTGGCTATTGGGGAGACGAAAAAGGATTTTATATATAAAGCATATGAAACTGTTTGTAACAGCTAAAAATCATTATTTTTATCAGCATTTCTCATATTTTAAATTTGTGTCTCTTTAAATCTAAAAGACACTTTATTAGAGAAAAATGTGGTTGTCATACACTTCAACATTAGAATTTAAATTACTGTATCTCTCTGTATTCTATACCTTTTATTTGCTGAATACAAAATAAACAATCTGAATAAGGACTTTGAACCAAACCTCTTTTAAATAATGCATAGAATTTTCAAACTCCATGTAATGTCCTAGAATCCATTTTTAAAATTATGATATTTAAAAGTGCAGCTTTTAAATAAAAAATCCACTGTGACTCAGCTAAAAAACTGAAGTATCAATTAAAACTGTATGTGGAGTAAAGACAAGTATGGAAAATGTTAGAGTATGATGATCAGCATACTTTATGGGCCTTTTTGCAGTAAGTATTATTATTTTATTTTTATTATTGACTACGTTCACATAGTTTTCTAAGAATGGGTTAATCAAAAAAATCAAGTCAAGCTGCTGATGGATTCAAGTCTGCCAAAATTCATCGCATCTGTTTTTAGTTTTTCTTTAAATGGTTGAAATAAAAACATTTGTTCTTTTAAATAAGAATCAAACAAATATTAGTGAAAAGTATAATAAAAAAGGAATGTCCAACATGATTCCTGCTAACTCCCCTAAAATCCCTCATACAAATCACACATTGATTTCACAGAGGAGTGACTGTCAGGCGGATAAACATATTTATATTTATTGTACTGCTGTCTGAGTTACAAGCCAAAGATTTGCAAACACAATTTGTAAAAGTTGCATATTTTGTTTTCTCTAAATATCTATATGTATAGTTGTGTTGTTTTTTTTCCTGCATTGTTTTCTCCTGGCCAGATACTCTCCAACCTAGTGCCCTCCCAGCATTCTCAGATCCCCCCACTTAAAGGCCAATGCATATTACAGGAAGCAAGAGGCTAGATCACTGGCCAACCAGATGGTTAGGAACATTTAATTGACTCATTTGAGAAGATGAGGAGTAACACTGATTATGGATTCATCAAGGGATATAAATAATAAATTACATCTGTTTTAATGAATTCAAAACTGAAATGCTTTCTCAACTGCTACTGTCAAACAATATAACTACAGCATTTATTTAATATTTTCATATATTAACCCCTTGTGCTGATGACGATTAAGAAATTTGGATGAATAATTAATTTTGATGAATAATTAAGAAATTCACCCAGGAGCACAATGAGATGAGTCAAGAATGAAACCTAAGCAAATTTTCTCCATAGTCCTTAAATAACGACATTACATTTCTGCTTGGAATCCTAGGATACTTCAGAATACATTTATAATTATATAAGTAAAATGTGGTCACTGAATACAATTTGGAAAATGTTGAAAGGTAAAAAAAACAACACAGCCCAGCCCATGTGGCGCAGTAGTTGAGCTTTGGCCTATGAACCAGGAGGTCAAGGTTCAATTCCTGGTCAAGGCATATGCCTGGGTCGCAGACTCGATGGTCAGTAGGGGGCGTGCAGAAGGCAGCTGATGAATGATTCTCATCATTGATGTTCCTATCTCCCTCTCCCTCTTCCTTTCCTCTCTGAAATCAATAAAAATATACTAAAGACAACAACAACAAAGCGATCAGCTGCTATCTTTAATCCAAAGGAAAGTGTTTAAAACTGTTGGTAGATCTGACAGGATTGTAATCATTTCTATATGGTCTGCATTTTAATCTGTTATCTTTCTTTAAACATCTAGTTTTCTTTTAGTATATATTATATGCATGAGACTTCTGGCTTTAGCTTCAATTAAAAAGAACTTTGTGGCGTAACCCCTGTTTTTACAAGAAAAACAAAGAATAAGAGAAACATCAATGACTTTTCTTGGACCCACCAGAGAATTGAAGTCACAGGGCAAAAGTCTACTCTGAAATCTGGATACAAAGGTGAAGGCAAAGAATTACCGTTGAGATCCATTTACCTGGAACAGAATCTGTTAAAGCCATAAACTGATAGGAATATTATGGGCAATTTGGACAAATGGTTGGTGGCTGAATGTGGAGTAGGATGAGAATAAGACATAGTTTTGAGGTTTTTACTTCTAGGAACTCCAGTAGGTTCTCATGGTGAAGAGCCAAAAAAAAAAAGTCCCCATGTTTCTTGCATGGAGAAGGGGAGACAAACCATTTTGAAATATGCCCAGAGCATTCTCCATAACAAAAACCTGCTCTCCAGGAAAAAAAAAAAAAATTGACCAGATCATGACTGCCCCTGGGAAAAGGGCAATTACCTAACTCAAGCCTCCTACCCTTTCTATCTTACCTAAGGGTGAAAGAACTCTAAGAAACATCTCACAAGATCCCTAAAAGACTGAAATTGAATAAAAAACTATAGAAAGCTTCCCCTCCCCACTAACATATAACCTACACATTAACAGGTCTCCAGCATGGTAGGTAGGGGTTACAGATGATAGAACTGTAAGGTTCTGACTCTATTTAAGAAGACGTCCTTAGGAGCAAACAAAAACAAAAGGCGGACAAAAATGAAGGCACTCAAGAAATTTGAAATTGCTGTCACCCATAGCTACCACAAATTTAAACAAAGTCTAACTTTAGACAGATTAATAAAAATTCTCACACTCAATGCCTGTTTTCATCAATTCCTATATGATAAAATGCGGCACTATTTGACAAAAAATTACAAGACATTATAAACGTAAGTAAAAACAGACAAAACAAGAGACAAAGCAAGCATCAAAACCTAGCTCAGCTTGGGGTAGGATTGGGAGAGCAGGAACACATTGCTATATTGCAAGTATTCTCTCACGTCTATAATTAATTTTCTAAAATATGGTTTTGAATGGTATATAACTCTATCATTTGTCTATACTTTGATATACATAACCATTTCATGGTTACAAGACATTACATTTTCTCAATTTTGTAATGTAAATAGTGCCTAAGAAAAAATATTGTTCATACAATACTTTGCAAATTTCTGATTTTTACAAGTCTAAACACTCAGAGAATTGGAATGCCCCAAATTTGCTGATTTTATGTCATTAAGAAATGTTGAGTAATGCTGTCCAAAAAGACTGTGCAATTTGTATTCTAATCAATTGCATTTGAAATTGTCTGTTCACACCAAAGTGAATCTATGATTGGTTTTTTAATTTTAGCAACTCTAGGAAATATAAAATAGTGATTTATGACACAATTCCTAATGTAAATGCTTAAGATGCTTAATATATCAGTATTCTTAGATTACCTGAGTTCACTCAGTTAATTCTCATGTAACTATGAAGTGGATACTATTTTTTAAAAACATATTTTATTGATTTTCCACAGAGAGGAAGAGAGAGGGATAGAGAGTTAGAAACATCGATGTGAGAGAAACACCGATCAGGGGCTTCCTGCACACCTCCTACTGGGGATGTGCCTGCAACCAAGGTGCATGCCCTTGACCGGGATCAAACCTGGGACCTTTCAGTCCACAGGCCGATGCTCTATCCACTGAGCCAAACCGGTTAGGGTGAAGCAGATGCTATTAATATTGTCACTTGTGGGTGAAGTAACTAATAGAAACAAAAAGTGATAATTTGTTCTTTACAACCAGGAACTATCAGAGTTAATATTTGAATGTGATCATTATTATTATAGAATTCATATTATTATTTTTAATATATTTTTTATTGATTAAGCTCTATCCAGAGCCAAACCGGTTAGGGTGAAGCAGATGCTATTAATATTGTCACTTGTGGGTGAAGTAACTAATAGAAACAAAAAGTGATAATTTGTTCTTTACAACCAGGAACTATCAGAGTTAATATTTGAATGTGAGATC
>NW_006282396.1:2467779-2481138 GCF_000327345.1 Myotis davidii
TGATATTCTCTTTACTCCTAGTTGTAGAATTTCCACTCAGCCAGCCCTCCTGTGGTTCTGGATGATGTCCGTTCCGTGTTTCAGGCGTAATTTGAATTGGTTGTTCGAAGCAGCAATCTCCGGCGTTAACCTATGCTGCCATCTTGGTTCTCTCTCTAGAATTCATATTATTAACCTCATTGTTTGCTCACCTCACTGAGATGAAACACATTGTTTTGTGCAGATATCCTAAGCTTAAAATATTAATTAATAATAAATGATATAAAGAATATTGGATGGGTGGGACAGGGGCAGGAGTGGGATGGAGAGGGTCAATGGTGGAAAAAGGGAGACATATGCAATACTTTCAAAAAGAAACAAAAATTAAACATCTCTAACTTGAAAATAGGGGTACTTGGAAGCACAGAGCAACATCTGGATTATTTGCAAACTATTAGCTTAGGATCCAAAATAGTTTTTCTGTTGCTATGTAATCACCACCGTGTCTGTCCTTACATCCCTGTGGGTTGCACTAAAAATGAATTCCAATCTTTTAAAGGAAATGCTTAGGTTTTAGTCATTATGGAAGATTAATTAATTCTCTACTTTCAGCTAATTTTCTGCTGCTGTTGTCACTGTCATTTTTACTGACCAATGTAGACACAGATATTACATCATGACTGAAGAGTATGCAAAACTGTAGATTTTTGGAAGAAGAACATGTTTGGATTTGTATAGTGATGCTAAAGGGGATGATATTTTAATTCCCTCAGCCATAAGAAATCAAATATTTACATAGAGTAAAATGGTCAAGGCATCGTTTTCTTGTAAAGATTCCAAAATGTCACTCTCTGTAATTGGACTAGTATAGAGTATAATCCTGATATTATGTAAAATGAAATTTTTGGAAACAAAATGATGCTTACTGTGAGTGCATTATGCAGAGCTATGCGAAAGCAGAGTGTTGCAAATGAAATGTTCAATTGAGTCTAGATATATTTTCTTGGCATGTTTTCCAAAGTTCTTAAAATGTCTACCTGTTAATGGAACAAGTTGAAAATATACAGAAGAGGACTAATGAAATTAAAAATAACATTTTTAATTTATGGTTGAATTTAGACACACAGTCTCTAAACGTGGGAGAATCAAGACCTTTCTAAACATCAGATGAAAACATGAATACCTGTCACAGGAAATAATGCAAATACAAATAAATGTAAAACTGCATGGACAAATGTACCCTGCACCTCTTTAATTTCCACTGACCTTCACTTCCAAAAACCTCCCACCCCCATCCTTCTGTTTTGTCATAATTAGCTACTTGGTATTAGTAATAGAAAGAAAGCAAAGGAGAGGCCAGACATTATAAGCATGGTCCTCTGGGCAGCTTCACCAAGAAGCTAAAGCTTTACACTCCCTAGGGAACCATGCGCCCATTCCCTGCACATCACCATAGGCCCCTGTGCAGTGAAGTTGGGGTGACTTAGGGAAGGTGATTGCCTGTCAGTCTAGCCTGGGGAAAAAATCATTGGCTAGGAAGGCGGAGTCACTGCAAGAGCACAAAGTCTTGGAAGGGTTAAATCCCTGGACACAGAGTCCCCTCTCTCTTATGCTCTTGTGGGCTTGTTCTCCCCTGTTCTCTCTCCATAGCCATGTGGCCTTCAGCAGCCTCGTGGCCCCTGGCTGTGCGAACCCCACACACAATGGAATGCAGCTGAGAACACAAACTGAGCTAGCCAGATGCTGGACTGGACTTTCATCTGGGACAGAAATTCTGAACAGTAGCCTTAATTCTGGCCCTGCTGAAGACAAGAGGGGACTTCTTCCATGGAAGGAGGAACAGAGATGGGAACAGGAGGGGAGCCCACTTAATTTTACATCATCAGTCAAGCTTTCCATGAAACCCTATCCTCCCGTGGGGGCCTTGGAAATTCATTTCCTCGTGGTACCCCAAGAATTCCACTTCACACAATAGCATTTCCATATGGGCCAAAGCCTCAGGTGGACCTTGCTTTAGAGTGTGAGCCCCTTGATGCCTCCAGATAATAATAATCAGAAGCATAGAAATTATACTAGGCAGAAAATAAATAATAAAACCAAGAATTAACACCTCAACAGCAGAATTCAATTAAGAATGTCAGCCGAAGCCGAAACCGGTTTGGCTCAGTGGATAGAGCGTCGGCCTGCGGGACTGAAAGGACCCGGGTTCGATTCCGGTCAAGGGCATGTACCTGGGTTGCGGGCACATCCCCAGTGGGAGATGTGCAGGAGGCAGCTGATCGATGTCTCTCTCTCATCGATGTTTCTAACTCTCTATCTCTGTCCCTTCCTCTCTGTAAAAAATCAATAAAATATATTTAAAAAAAAAAAAAGAATGTCAAAAGCTCCAACATGCTGATACTGAACCCGAAATGTGAGGTTTTTGAGCCTGAGTTCTTTGTCTCTCGAAATTGAAGAACGAAGTCACAGACAAAAATGGTTAGTGGAACTGAAGTTTATCGAGAGAAGCCAGTCCTAGAAAAGGTGCAGCAGGGGTTCCAGGAGCAGGTCAGTGTCAGAGCTCCCTTTCCATGTCACTGTCCCGAGTAGTTCAGCATTCCGGCTAATTAAGGTCTATTAGGCCCTGTGTGGAGGCCCACATGGCCATAAGCTATGTGGGTGCAGGGGAGCATCTCTCCTGCCATCAATATATAGTGCAGGAGAGAGAGCAGGAAGCATGCAGGGCTTTTTTTGTATATATGCTTGTTAGTTCCTGATTGGTCTTTTCAAAGAATGTTGCCTTAGCAACATCTTTGGGATTGGTTTATAATGCTTTACTATCCTGTGATTGGTTATCTGCAAGCTGTCTGTCATAGCAACATTCATACTTTTTAAAAGCTCATGCCCCTCGTGCCCTTCCTTCTCTGCCCAGTTGGGGTGTCTTAGTGAAACAGGAATTTTTAGGGGTGAAAAAGACAGGTTTTAGGAAATTTGAGAAATTTTGGAAATTAGGGGGACCATGGAGGAAGCACAGGGCTGCAGAGCAGCAGAAGGTATATTTCCATAGAATGGGGGAGCTGGAGAGCTGCAACAGATACATTTCCATAGAATGAGGGAGCTGGGAACAGAAAAAGGTCTATATTTACAAAAGAAAGAGAAGGAAGCCCTTCATTCAGAAGGAGAAGAAGAAGAAGAAAGCCCAAGGGAATAGGAAAACAATAAGGAAGGTGGGGGTGGGGAGAACTTCACATGTCCCATGTGAGGTTCGACCTTTGAGCTCAGGAGTTACTGCAGTAACCAGTCCAAGGGGATAGTGACCAATCAGAGGGGGTATCAGGCACCAGGATCTGCAGCCGTTATAAGCCATAAGGAAAAGAACTCAGTGGGCCTCTTCCCCCTCCCTACTTTGGAGTCCATTCTGTGGGAGTCTTCCTCCTCCCCATGTGGGAGTCTGTACTTGTTCTTCAATAAATTCCATTTTTGCTATACCACCTCTGTCCGTGGATTCATTCTTTGACTCTGGTGGACAAAGAATCTGGGTTCCAGTCCAAAAATTCTGTTTCATTAGCAACTGTACCTACTTGGGTTCCTGGTTTTACCGCCCCACCCCCATGGTCTCCTCAATACTAACAATGATATTGTTTAAAGATAATTTTTCATCACCATGTTAATATTCTCCATAACAAAATTAAAATCCCAAATAAATACATATAATTTTGTTTCAGTTGATAATTTAGAATTTAGCCAACTTGCTACTTTTTAAAAAAATATATTGTATTGATTTTTTACAGAGAGGAAGGGAGAGGGATAGAGAGTTAGAAACATCGATCAGCTGCCTCTTGCACACTCCCTACTGGGTATGTGCCCACAACCAAGGTACATGCCCCTGACCAGAATTGAACCTGGGACTCTTGAGTCTGCAGGCCGACACTCTATCCACTGAGCCAAACCGGTTAAGGCTACTTTTTTATGTATAATGAAACTAGTTTTCCTTCTTAGTAGTTATTTATAGGTATATAAAAATATACAATGAATTTCTTTGGCACAGGAATAACAGCTCATTTTTTAAAAGTATATATTTGGTATCTAAAAAGGGTCTACCACATTTAAAAGTAACATAACTATTCATGGATAATAGGACCAAAGTGGGAAGACAAAAAGAAAGGACAGACTTTAGGAAGTGAGAATCTAAAGGAGCTACAAAGGAAGGAATGAAAGAAGGAAGAAGGAAAAAAATGAAAAGAGGAGATTAGCCAACTACCAGTTTATCTGTTGATTTCCCCCAAAGATTTTCCTCTGTGTGGGATCTGAATTCTACTGAGAAAATAAAAACATTTTTACTAGTATGAATACTTGAAAAGTTCACAGATAAAATAAGAACTTATGCAAAGAGGACTTGGTCAAACTCACTCAGGCTCCTTGGACTAAGAGTAGTATTGTGATTGGGGATGAAATTCTGGATACTGGAATAACAAATTGAAGATGCCCAAATGTGTGCTTTCCTGTCTCTTCTGCTTCTTTCAAAATTTCAGTATTCAAACCCTTCACTACAATATCCTAAAATCATTTCTTTCTACTTTTTAATTCCTTAACTTTATTCCTTTTCTCCCAAGTTGAACCTTATTTATCATTCAAATGGACCTCTTACTCATATTACTTTGAGCCATAAAGAAGTTAAAGCAATTGCACTTTAAAAGAAATGCTGTTAAATTAAAGGAATTTACTTTTGAGGATGAGGTGTCTCTTCCTGATATGTAAGGTGCTGTGTTTTTTGTTTTTTTCTTCTCAGAAATCTTTCCCCAGAAGCCCAGTGCTCTTAAAATCACATAGTTTATCAAATAGGCTACCTTCACTCCACCCCTCCACCCCCCGAGTTTAGTAGTCTCACTTTATGTTTGGGTCAACAGTGAAAAGGGAAACAGGTTGGGCAGCTCTGAAAAATTTTGCCAGAGTTTAAGGAGAACTGAAAAGCATTAAACTTTCTTTTGCTACAATTTCTGGATATGGACTGTCTTGTACAATAGATGGTCTTGCATGATATGCTGCCAGTTGCAAAAGACTATTATGCACATCATGGACTAGTCTAATGGTAATCCTAGGGGTAAACTGACAGAAAACCCAGGTTTGGACTTAGAATTACTTCATCCAGACAGGACTTCCTAACTTTCTGAATCCTTGACGTTTTGTGGTAGGATGTCACTAGAACCATTGTTATGAAGAGTTAACAGGATGTGTATGAGACACAATGCTACACACAGACATGTCTTAACTGCTGAGTAAGTTTAAGCCTCCATCTGTCTTTTCCAACCTAGTTTCATTAGTGATGTGCTGCTGGAGGAAAGGGCATTATTTAATGACTAGAGGCCCGATGCACGAAATTCGTGCAAGAGTAGGCCTTCCTTCCCCAGGCTGCCGGCCTCGGCTTCCCTCTGTCACCCAAGACCTACGCTTCATTCTGGCCGCCGGCAGGCCCCAGGGATCTGGGCTTCCCTTGCAGCCCTGGCTTCATCCGGAAGGTCATCTGGTCTAATTAGCATTATATGTTTTTATCATTATAGATTAAACTTAGATAAATATCTCAAAATGAATATGTAAATGATAATATAAATATATGTCACAGTATGAGACTATATTGTTAAGGTCTCTCTCAACATCATTTTTGAGTGTGTGTGGCAACCCCTTGAATACTATTTGATGATCTATCTTTTAGTAGCTGTATACTTAATTTTTTAAAATAACAAATACAATTTTGAATCCTATATTGGTTTGATATATGTAGATATCTTTAAAATGCCAAGCATATGGGGAAATTTATAAATCAGTCATTACAACACCATACAATAAAATATTAGCAGTTATAAGTTACATGGAGACATATCTGTCGATATATTTGTCTGTAGTAATGCTGCAGATATACAAGAGGCATATTTTCATTAGAAGAGCTCCATTCTCTAACATAAATCTCTATATATGTATTATTTTGTTTGCCCTCTCTTTAGCTTTTTATTTAGTATTATATCATAACTCCCATTCACCTTATATTCATTTTTGTAATACATTTTTGTAGACTTTTTTTGTCTCTTTCTGATCCATTTACTTTAAATTTTCATTTTTACACTGCATATTGTAACATTTTATGTTTCTACTGTGCCTGACAGATTTGTAAATTTACAATGTCATGTAAAACTTTGACATTTATTGTTACAATTTCTATGTTTGATTTACCTCTTTTATTTTATTTATGCTGTGTAGCAATATATTATTTTGGTTTTATACTTTCTTACTTTTCCGTACTTATCTGTGTAAATAATACCTTTAGTATTCCCTTTAATAATTTAAACTATAAGCATTTTTTTTTAAATTTCTGCTTCCAGGTATATTAAATTGTTAATTATGTATATGTACTGGTGGTAGGCCTAGCTATTAAAATTTTCAACTAAAAACAATCAATAAAATAAAACCTGAAAACTAAATGTGTGTTTGCTACTGTTAAAATTAGGTAGCTATTAATAACAAGAAAAGAGCAAAAGGAAGGCCAAATATTATAGGCATGTCATTTGGGCAGCTTCACCAGGAGACTAAAGCTTTACTTTCCCCGGGGAGCAACTTGTCTATTCCCTGACTATGAAGCTCGCCAGGGGAAGGGACAGAACAGGGAGGAGAATAGATGCTCAGTAAAGTCGGGGTGACATTGGAAAGATGCTTGTCTATTAGTCACACCTGAGAATAGGTCATCGGCCTGAATGGGCATGGCCACACCAAGGATGGGAAGATTTGGTATATTTAATCCCTTAAATGAAGGAGTTAAATCTCTTGGTTTCTTTTTGTTCCTCTTATTCTCTTGGTGTTTCCATTTGATCATGGCTTGCAGGGGCCTCTCACTCCTGCTTCTAGGCATTTGCCCACGTGGGCCATGGCCATGTGGGCCCAGAGACACAAGGGACTAATGGACTGCAACTAGCCGGGCCCTGACCTGGGCCCAGCTGCAGCATAGATAGAAAACTCTGGATACTGGCTTTGCTTTAAGTTCCACTGAAACCCCAGCTACAATTCTATGACTGGAAATAGGACTTTGGAACCCAGAGATGTAATTCCAGAGAAAGAAAGCTTTCGACTGTATCTCATCCTCCTGTGCGGGCCTCCAAAAATGCTTATTCGCCGAAACCGGTTTGGCTCAGTGGATAGAGCATCGGCCTGCGGACTGAAAGGTCCCGGGTTCGATTCCGGTCGGGGGCATGTACCTTGGTTGCGGGCACATCCCCAGTGGGGAGTGTGCAGGAGGCAGCTGGTCGATGTTTCTCTCTCATCGATGTTTCTAACTCTCTACCTCTCTCCTTTCCTCTGTAAAAACTCAATAAAATATATTTTAAAAAAATCCTTATTCTAGCTGTACCCCAAGAACCCCACTCCCACTAGCAACAGAGAAAGACCACCCATGCTTTTCTCTAATAACATATTCAGTATTCGCTATCACTGTTGATTCAGCTTTAGTATTTTAGACTCTTGCATACTTATTAGGTACCACGGGATTTGTTCATTTTATTCTTCTCTTTCTCACCCACCTTTGTCTTGCTCGCGTGTCTTTTAACACACCTGAAACCCACGGTGCCAAAGAAGATTCTGTGACCCTGTGAGGTCACACAGACCTAAGTGTCAGGACCCTGATGCTAGTCTGACACCAGAGTACTTACTCTTTATCACCGTGTTTATGAATTTTCAATCATCCTTTTATCATTTACCAACAAAATACCAATTCTAGTTGAGATCCTGGAAAGTAGATTTTCTTTAAGACACAGGGAAGTTTCAGGGACAGAAGATCTAAACTTGAAAAATCCATTATACTGAGGATTTGTTAGACTTTTGCAATATCCTCAATAGTTAACTCTTAATTTTCATTTACAAGGTAAAATTTTACAGTGACTTTCTATTCTGAAAGAAGAATAACAAGTTTCTTTGCGACAGGCATGAATTATAGTTTCTGATTTAAGTATGTTTTTAACAGCACCTTTATTCCTGGTTCAGATAATGTAGATCATCAGTTTCTTTCTCTCATGCAAGATATTTTTGATAAGATACTCTAATACTCTTGTAGAAGAAAATTTCTGCAACATATCTTTCCCTCCCACTATGATATATTTTAGTGTTGTTTTTTTTTTAATTTAGAAACATAGCTAATCTGTTGATAATTTTCACTAATTAGGCAATCCTAGGTGTAAAGGAAGAAAACTTTGGCCCTTCCCTATAGCTGATATAAACAGGTACTTGTTAGGAATTATTAGTACTGTATTTATAATTGGAACTCTCTCTGGAAATAGACTTTGCTGAAAAACCTAACATAGGCTATTGTAATAATGAAAAGAACAAAGCATACTTGTTTACTTTGGTAAAAAATAAGCAAACAAAAACACTCATCAAACAATATTATCAAATAATAATTGTAAAATTAATGGACTTTATTTTCTTCTTGCTTTTATTGTTACTTGGCAGATATTTCAGCAATATTTTTTAAATACCTTTTTATTTATTTCAGAGAGAGGAAGAAGAGGGAGAGAAGGATGGAAATATCAATGGTGATAGAGAATCATTGATCTGCTGCCTCCTGCATGGCCCCGACTGGGGACTGAGCCTGCAACCCAGGCATGTGCCCAGATGGAGAATCAAACCATAAGATCCTGATTCATGGGTCAACACTTAACCACTGAGCAACACTGGCCGGGCTATTTGGACAAAATTTACTCAGCATTTTTAATGCTCCAAACTCTTAAATATTTGATTGAAAAACAAAAATATTTTTAATTCATCATTCCATACAATATGCTAAGCAGTTGTTTTTCATTAATATGCAAAATTAAAAGTATTCATGAATCTTCTCTGACTATAGATGTTTTACCAGACTCATTTGGAAACATATTTTAAATGACAGATATATGTTTCAACTAACCATAGAGCCTAATTGTGAAAATGCACATTATTTTTCATACTATTGGTGACTTAGCCTCAGGAAAAGACAACCTTATATGTGGTGCAAGTGTATGTTTTAGTATTGTGTCCTCCCAGAAGTAGACCCAAGTATTTGAGTGTAAATGATTTAGCAACAGCTGTTCCAGGAGAAATTAGTAACAGAGTGGGGAAGCAGGCTAAGAAAAGGGAGAAAGCCGAAGAAGTATTTGATTTCAGGTGATATCCAGGCTCTTCCTGGTCACTTAGGAGAGTGGTCGGCAAACTGTGGCTTGCGAGCCACACGCGGCTCTTTAGCCCCTTGAGTGTGACTCTTCCACAAAATACCGACTTCTGCACATGGGCCAGGAAGTTGCAATTGCACTGTACTTGCGCGCCCGCACGTGGTATTTTGTGGAAGAGCCACACTCAAGGGCCCAAAGAGCCACATGTGGCTCACGAGCCGCAGTTTGCCGACCACTGCTAGGGAATTCTGGAGGATCAACTAGCCTTTTGTCCACCTCATATATCAGTTATCACTCATGCACTGTCCCCCAGGTCATCAAGTTCTCAGAAAATTCTGCTTTTCCTTGAATGTCTAGCAGCTCTAGTGGCCAAGGGCATCCAATTATAGCCTCAAGTAGGAGCTGGTAACAGAAAAACTTGAAGATCATGGCTAAGTGCAGAGGGCTTCTAAGAGAGATCCAGGGATTCAGACCGAGCTCCAATGGTATTTGACACCATGCGGTTAATTAATATTCTTAAACTTTTGGAAAGCTCTGTTATCCTTTAGCGATTCTGTGTTTTTAAATATTTTCTTCATTATTTTTGTTCTTATAATAGGAAGGAAGTATCAGCACAATGAAGTGGAGCGATTAGTTTTTTCCAGGGACATATTGAAAAAATTACCTGCTCAAATTAAAAAAAAATAAGTTAAATGTATCTGTTTCCCAAACTTCTCTTAGCCCATTTAACCTCACCACAGATCTTCTACTGCCCAATATGGATTGTTTATTTGTTCCAAATCTAAGAATAACCCATAACTTTAAAATTGGTCATACTCTGATATTAAATAAGTTTACTACTTACAAGTAAAAACACATTCCTCTCCTTTTTCCCCTCCCATTCATAATAATTCTAATGAATTAGAAAAATTATTAGGAAATGTATACTTTTCATTTTTTTAAAAAAATTAAATAGATTTTAGAGAGGGAGGGAAAGGAGAGAGAGATAGAAACATCAATGAGAGAGAATGGCTGCCTTCTGCATGTCCCCCACTAGGGATCAAGCCTGTAACCTGGGCACATGCCTGGGCCAAGAATCTAACCAGAGACCTCTTGGTTCATGAGTTGATTGATGCTCAACCACTGAGCCAAACCTGTCAACTACCTTCCATGTAAACCTGCTGTCACACACCTAGAAGATGCCTGATTGCATTAATTTAAAATAAAAGACTTTTCTTTATGTCTAAAAAATATTAAATTCTAGTCAAGGGAAAAATAAACACAAATTAAAACAGATATATAATTGAGGTTCTTGATATTTAACAATTCTAACATTGACCAGCCTGCATAAACAGAAATGCAAGGCATGAGCAGGACATCTCATTTGGGAAGTTCCTTCAATGAAATCCTGCAACTAGCTATCAAATTAGCCTCTCTGTTAGTCTCAGAAGGAGGCACCAAAATGATCTATAATTAAATTCCTGGAATCCAATTTCGACTTGCTACCCCTGGAATAAACATCATTAAACTACGCATTGCTCATCAAAGCAATGCATAAAAGCTTTCTAGATATCTTGAAAGACATAAGCAAAGGTGCGAATTATGTATAATATTTGGATTCCTCAATCTAACAAACAGAAGCAGAATACATAGCAAACGGAGGTTATGAAATTGCTGTCCCCTGGAGAGCTTGATGCATAATATATTGTGTATCTTTTTTATTTATTTGTCTGCTCTTGGAATATTAAAGTCACACCTCTCCTTAGCCCCCTACTTCACCTCTTCTAGCAAACATAAATGTTCAAAAGCAGCACGCATCTGATAAGTTTGCCTACTACTTTTTCAGATGACTTCTTTACATATTTCAAAATGAAATTGATACATATTTTCTTTATATTACATGTAGGATAGCTTAGTGAATATTAACAATCAGTAAATTGTTTAAAAAGGAGTTAATGTTTGAGGTCATCTTTTCTCTCACTTGGAAACTTATATATATATGCGCACCCATATACCCATGCCTCTACAATTGGTGCCTTTAAAAGCCATAATCAATTGTCTTATTTCACAGGGGCTAATACACTTTTTCTTTCAACTTAATGTGTTCTATATGGGGGGAAGGGTGTATTTTTGAAGGAAAGCAGTGATTATAACTTTAGTGATCCATTTATTATTTAAAAGGGTGGCCAGATAATTCTCCCAGGATAGTTCCATTTAAGAGATTATTTTGCCTACAAGCCAGGTAGAAAAATTCTTGGGCTCACTTTGATTACTTAACCTTAAAATTTGCCAAATATTGTCATTAATGGAAAGTTTAACTGTCTATGTTAACTTTAGAAAGCTAATAAGCAATGAAATGAAATGCATAAACATACATCTAATTATATCTATTGAATTTTCATTTAAAATTTCAAAATAATAATAGTTGAAATATTTTTGAAATTTAGTAATTAAATTGGAATGCCTTTACATTTACTGTATTGTAATAGCAATAAATACTTTAGAGAGTCATGAAATTACAAATTCAGTGGAGTAGGGTGGTGTTTTAAAACTGACATCACAATTATTGATGAATAGAAAATTACTTTAATTTTACAAAAATTTCAATTAAATTTGGAAAATCTGGAAAAATCGGAACATGCATTAAAATAATTACAGAAATGACCTAAAGGAGAAATTAGCAAACAAAAATTCATCAATGGCCAGATAGTAAATATTTTAGTCTTTTGGGGCCATATCATATAGACTCTGATTCAACTACTCAACATGGTGTTTATAGTAAGAGTTGCCATAGAAAACATGCAAATGAACAGGCCTGATTGTGTTCCAGTAAAACTTCATTTATGAACACTGCAATATAAATTTCATACAATAGCACTAACTGGTTTGGCTCAGTGGATAGAGCGTTAGCCTGTGGACTGAAGGGTCCCAGGTTCGATTCCGGTCAAGGGCATGTACCGTGGTTGCAGGCACATCCCCGGTGGGGGGTGTGCAGGAGGCAGCTGATTGATGTTTTGCTCTCATCAATGTTTCTAACTCTCTATCTCTCTCCCTTCCTCTCTGTAAAAAATCAATAAAATATATTAAAAAAATTTCATACAATAGTCACATGCCACCAAATATTTTTACTTTTCTTTTTTTTTAACTATGTGATATATGTAAAAACAATTCTTAGCTTACTAGTATAGAGAAACAGGGGTGACCTGGATTTGGCCTGTTCTTAGTCAGCTGACTTCTAATCTGGAGTATTACCTTTTCTAATCAGCACTGCTAACATTTTGACATTTGCTTTTTTCTTTCCTGTTTGTTTTTTTTAAGAGCCAGGTTTTTTTCTTTTTAATTATTGATTCATTTTTATAGAGAGTGGAAAAAAGGTTGACTTGTTCCACTTATTTATGCCTTCACTGATTTATTCTTGTATGTGCCCTGACCAGGGATCAAACCCACAACCTTGGCATATCCAGTTGACACTCTAACCAACTGAGCTAGGGCCCTTTCTATCCTACTTATATAACATTTTAAATTTAAATACATATTTACCTCACTTATAAAAGATTCATTATAATAATATAAAATGAATGCACTCTGATATCAATAAGTGGCTTTATACATGAGTGAAATTGATTCATACAATTTGAACATCACCGCTATTAATATATTTTTCCTGTTTTATAGATTAGGCAACTTGGGCTTACAGTAGATCTAAATTTTCCAGGTCTGGTCCTCTGTTTTGGTGGGTAAAGAGGCCAAATTAGAAAAAGAAAATTCTAAATACAGAAAAATTAAATGGGCCCTATTGAGCCTGTAACCACACTTTGGGAACCACTGTATTAGGTAAAATGGTGGGAAAAGACCTAGAAAAACAATTAAGTAATAATAACTAACATTTTAACCAAGCCGTGGAGAGGACTAATGAATCAACCCTTCTCTTAAAAGAATACAGCTCACCAATATGGCAACATTGAGATCATCAATTATCATCTAGGCTCCAGCTGAATCTCAGCCAGTGTTCTATAAACACTCTCAAACTGGTCCTTTTGGGTTTTATGTTTCTTAACCATTTCAACCATCAACCCTTCCTTCCTTCCTCCCTTCCTTCCTTCCTTCCTTCCTTCCTTCCTTCCTTCCTTCCTTCCTTCTTTCCTTCCTTCCTTCCTTCTTTCCTTCCTTTCTTCCTTCCTTCCTTCCTTCCTTCCTTCCTTCCTTCCTTCCTTCCTTCCTTCCTTCCTTCTGTCTTTCC
>NW_006282396.1:2481216-2481566 GCF_000327345.1 Myotis davidii
TGAGGTTTCCAGTCCTGAGTTTAGACTCATCACCGTGATTGGAGTTGTTATGGCCAAACTCCTTGGGTTTTCCTTTGCAATCTACTTACTAACTTGCACTATTATTGTCTATTATGCCATATGCTATCATCATACCTCGTTAGTGCAATTAATTAGCACAACTGTTGGAAAGCCCCCTTATCTACCTTCATTTGTTCTAACTTACTCAGAGAATCCTTAAACTTTTCCCCCAAGTGCTTTCTACTTTCCATGCTTGTATAAACTAAATTGAATGAGGCTGGACTTACAATAGCTGCTAAATGCACCTTTGTGGTTTCTTACTTTCCTTCCTTCCTTCCTTCCTTCCTTCC
>NW_006282396.1:2481607-2482255 GCF_000327345.1 Myotis davidii
GTTGGAAAGCCCCCTTATCGACCTTCATTTGTTCTAACTTACTCAGAGAATCCTTAAACTTTTCTCCCAAGTGCTTTCTACTTTACATGGTTCTATAAACTAAATTGAATGAGGCTGGACTTACAGTAGCTGCTAAATGCACCTTTGTGGTTTCTTTCCTTCCTTCCTTCCTTCCTTCCTTCCTTCCTTCCTTCCTTCCTTCCTTCCTTCCTCTCTATCAACTAATACATTATGGCAAAGAAAAAAAGACCATTTTAGCATACTATAGGCACTTGATAAAAAGTTCATTTCTTTTTTTTTCAGTTCATTATGCAAGCCCAAAATTATATTTTATAGCTCAACTGTGGGGTGTGTGTGTGTGTGTGTGTGTGTGCACACAGTTTAAAATCTGTAAAGCACAGTTATCTGGGGCAATACTTTATATTTAAATTCTTAAGTGTTATTTCATTTTTATGCATATTTTTTTCTGAGATCAGTTTCAAAATCATGCTTTTATAAAGGCAAATGTTTAAAATAGTCTCATAAAATGGATATTAGTTACTTTTCTGGAACATTTATACAAAGGTCAAAATTTTAACCTAAATATATTTTTAATTTTGCCTTGACTACATTTTCATCATATGTTTTGTAATTTCTACATTATACAAA
>NW_006282396.1:2484845-2493969 GCF_000327345.1 Myotis davidii
GGGGGAGGGGGCAGTGGAGAGAGAGAAAGAGAGAGGAACATCGACGTGAGAGAGACAGGCCCAGGGCCTGTGTCCATCCCTGTGGGAACAAAAAAGAAACAGTCCCTGCTCTTTTGGTAACTTACTATTTTAAAAAATATATGTTTATTGATTTCAGAGAGGAAGGTAAGAGGGAGAGAGAGATAGAAACATCAATGATGTGAGAGAATCATTGGTTGCCTCCTGCGCAATTGGGGATGAGCTCACAACCCAGGCGTATGCCCTGACCAGAAATTGAACCATGACTTCCTGGTTCATAGGTTGATGCTCAATCACTGAGCCACCGCTGAAGGGTGGTAACTCACTCTTCTTTTTTTTTTTTAAATTTTTTTATTTTATTGATTTTTTACAGAGAGGAAGGGAGAGAGATAGAGAGTTAGAAACATCGATGAGAGAGAAACATCGATCAGCTGCCTCCTGCACATCTCCTACTGGGGAGGTGCCCACAACCCAGGTACATGCCCTTGACCGGAATCTAACCTGGGACCTTTCAGTTCGCAGGCCGACGCTCTATCCACTGAGCCAAACCGGTTTCGGCAACTCACTCTTCTTGATAAAAATTAATTTTCTGATTCCACACCTTCTTTTTGGATGTGTCATATGGGTATATATGAAGAAGAGGTGCAGTGAACATGACCTTGTGCAACAGAAGATGTCCACAAATACACATGGTGTCTTCAGAATACTTTCTGGGGCCTGCATGAAATTGATGACCTTCTTCTCTGTCCAGGAAGATGACAGTGAGAGCAAACGGGTTTCATCTGGCTTTTGTTGAGTTGATGATATACTGGCACAACTTGCTGGAGGTGGTATTTCTAACCATTTGCCTGTGGTCACAAATTAATCTCCCAAGGATATTCTTTGCTTTGACACCCTCCTAATTTTCTACTGAAATATACAAGTATATTGGAACCTTTTCACAGAACTCACTAGCCTTGAAAAACTAAAGATAATGAGAGCAGAAAAGGAAAAATAACCATAGTGTACATACTCCACAGCTCAACTCTAAATAGAATTTATGTCATCAAAGTAAGTCCTTGGGATCATCAACCTAACTTTGACCACCACTCTTGCATCATAAAATGTCCTCTTTTTTTTGTGGGTTCTTGACACTGAAAATGCTAACACTCATATACTTATTTGCCCGCATCCCCAAAGCCTTCTTTTAAAAGTTATGATTCTGTAGATAATATCCTCCATGGAGGCTACATAATTTTGAAAACTTGCCGCCTGATCATGGAAAATTAAGTTCTCAGAATCTGTTTTAGGTCTTGAATAGTTTTCTTTGTTTGGTTGTTTTTTTCCATTGGCAAGGGCCGGGGGTCTGGGTTTGTGTTTTCTTTGGCCTGATTATTCTAATAAAACTTTTCAACTGTTACATGCTTCAGGAATTCTACCCAAAGTTCTTCCATTGACACTGACTCAAATTTGATTTATTTCTCCATTTTCTCAGCACGGAATGTCTCCCTCTCAACCTAATGGCGACTATATTAAGAACGACGATGTTTCAGATCTAATTTGATACAAATTTTGAATAAAGGTGTTTCTAAAAGGATCGTCAGAAGAAAGTTACTCTGAAGAACAGAGCATAAGGTGATTCCTGCCAAAGACGGGAACCGAGGCTTAATTAAACCTCTGTCACTCCAGGAAAGTATCTGCTCAGAATTTTAGAATTTCTGGTAAGTACTGACTACTGCATGTTTCACATTTATTGATTGGGATAATTTATGGGCTTATCCTGTCCCTGTCACATCTTTGCATAATGGGGTATAAATGAAAACAGGGTACAGATAACTTGTCTTTTGAAGTTTATTGGTTGCCAGAGGGGGAAAAAAATTCTAAACTTAATGAAGATAATTAATTATTATCCAGAAATCCTTACCCTTGGCCTCAATGCAGTGACTGGATGGGCAGATGATGGCAGAGGCATGCTAGATGTTCACTAATATCAGGTGCTTTTTTCTGGGTATCCAGCAAAACTACATATCTTTGGCTCCTTTATCATTAGAATGGATTACATAAAGAAGTGATATATCCTATTTCCAGGCTTTGCCATAAAACTTCAAGCATGATTATCCAGAATCTCTCTTCCTCTTGTGACATCCAAAAGACACATTCAAATGATCAAGACTCTGCATCATTTGATGGCGAGCAAGGAGAACCTGTGTTGGATTGCAGTTATAAGAAGTAAATCTTTTGTTTTTTGGTATTGGTTTCTATTGTTGCTGTAACAAACTTTAGTGATTCAAATCAGCATACATTCACTGTATCACATTTCTGCAGATCAGAAATTGGAAATGAGTCTTGTGAGTCTGAAATCAACTTGTTGGCCCTAATTGGTTTGGCTCAGTGGATAGAGTATCAGCCTGCAGACTCAAGGGTCCCAGGTTCGATTCCAGCCAAGGGCATGTACCTTGGTTGTGGGCACATCCCCATTAGAGAGTGTGCTGGAGGCAGCGTATCGATGTTTCTCTCTCATGGATGTTTCTAATTCTCTATCCCTCTCCCTTCCTCTCTGTAAAAAAAATCAACAAAATATATTCAAAAAAATAAAATCAACTTGTTGGAAAGATTGCGTTGTGGGGGGAAGGGTGGAGAATTCCAAGGAAGACTTCATTTCCTTTCATTTATCAGCTGCCTTTATTCTTTGGCTTCTGGCCCCTTGTTCACTTTGAAGTCAGCAGCAGAACAACTTCCAATCATTATCTATTAACCCTGCCTCTATGCTCACATCTCCTCCTCTGACTTTGACTCTCCAGTCTCCTTCTTATAGAGACCCTTATGATTACATTGCAGCCACCCATATAACCTAGGGTAATCTCCCCATTTCAAAATCCTGAAATATCACATCTCAAAAGTCTCATTTACTATGTAAGCTAACATATTCACAGATCTGGGCATTAGGGCCTACACATCTGTGAAGGGCCTTCATTAACCTACCACACATGTTCATCTTTATTGTGCAAGATTGGGGGATTGTTTATTCTAGCCACTATACTATCCTGGCTAATACAAAGGGGTTAGGAGTTAGTGATTATTTTTATATTTCACGAGATGAGTTTAAAGTATCAGGAAGAGTATCAAGCAGATATGCCTAATATCAATTTTAATATATAGAATTTAGAGTCAAGAGAAAAGCTAATGTTGTTATCCATTATTACTTTCAGGGATACTATTTTCAATCTACACATTTTCTATATTGACACCTCTCAAGATGACACATGGAAGAGTGGATTGGTGGAATTGTTCCTAATAAAAAATAACTGTCTTTACAGTCAATTATGACTTATGTGAGTGTTCTCAATCTAAGGCATATATTGAAACCAACAAAAAAAGTTAACAAATGAAGACATTTGAATGCCATTACCCAGGAAATACATATGGTGAGAACAAAAGTTCCAAGGATAAAAACTCAGATAAAGTCAATATTTAAGCAGGGGTAACAGAAGAGAACCAAGCAAAGAAGCTAGGAAACCAATTTGGAAACAGTGAGAGGGTGATAGAGGCATAGCTTTCTAGAAGTCAAGAACAAAAATAAATTTTCATGGTTACATTTTAAGGATTCTTTAGAGAGGTCAAGTGTGATCAATTCTAATTTGTATTCATTGGAATCAACAGCACATGTGCCTTTTATGACTCACACAAAAATAGATTTTATGGAGTGGCAGCTCATAGTCCTAGTGGTAGGAGTACAGGGAAGGTAAAAATTAGAAACAACAAAGATATAAAATGGAGTCAGGCAAGGTATTTATAAAAAGTTTTTTTAAAAAATAAGTGTTTTTTATTTGTTCTGTTTATTATTTGGGAAAAACATGGAGTCAAGAAATAGGTTTTTCAATGTGTGAGACTATCAAATGTGTCTAAACATTAATAGGTTAGATGCACAGAAAGATACAAGATAGAAAGTGTATTAAAGTGGTGTCAACATGAATTAAGATTGTAATGTGAGGTGGTAGTAAAAAAGCTAATGATGTCCCTTGGAAGTGGCTTCTATTACTCTGTCATGTTGTTTTGAATAAAGGGCAAATACAGTAGAATAGATCATTTGAGGAAATTAAAGAATATTTTAAATAGTTACTGTGATCCGGTAAATACAGAATGAGTCATGAGCAGCATAATGTCACAAGTCTGCCTAAAATGGATTTCTCCAGCAGTTATTAAAAGCTTGGTTGGAAAGCTGAGAAACCAATATTGAGACATCTGCAAAATTGCATTTTTATTGGCAGCATGTATAGAAATGCAAACAATAAATGAATATGTTGGCAAGAGAATGATTAAAATGATGAACCATTAAATTTAGAAAAATAGGAAAGATAGAAAATACAGTAGTGGGGATTTGGGGAAGAGGCTGATCAATGTGGAGGCACAGGGCAGTGATAAGACTGTAAGTCTTGGTAAGACTGAAAGGCATGTAGTGGGCAGCCACATGTGAGAGCTGCAATGACGAATGAGGAGGTGGGATATTTGATTTCAAGAGTGCCTAATTGAAGAAATTCTAGATAATTATGGAAACAGGGGGGTGAAATAGAGTCAAGGTGAAGATCCCAGGAATTGAGAATGTTACAGAAGTTCACATGTTGGACATCTTTTTGGATGCATAAATCACTTCCTATGATAGATTAGTAGATTTGAAGTGAAGAGACAACGAGTTGGGTGGCAAAACCTTAAGTTAATGATGAAGTGTGACTAAGAAATCTCTAGGTGGGGGCAACTCAAAGGAATAATGGATGATATCAATATAAGACACAGTGAGGAAAATAAAATGAGTAAGATTTGACAAACAACAAAACAACATAACAATTTCAAGTAAAAACCCTGCATATTCTAGAGGTTTTGTATGGATTGGATGGTAGAACAATGTTTTTGGAATACAGGGGGCTAGAGGAAGTTTCCTTCAGAGATTGACTATAAAATGACCATTTGACAGATAAGCTTTACAAACCAATACCTAACGAATCTGATATATTATCTGCAGAAATGATTCATTCCAATAGATGTCCTGTAATTAGATGGGTGACAATATATCTAAATCCAAGCAAGACAGCTGCTCGGTCATCTTAAACCTGGCTGAAATGAGAAGAAGTGTAATGTATATAACTTTATGTACAATAAAATCAATTAAGCGAAGTGAGATTTTCTCAGTGTAGGAATATATCAGTGTATCTTGAGCTCTCTCCAGAGGGTCTTGTGCTCAGACAAACAAAGGTGTTTTGAACTAGAAAGCAAGGGTGTTTTATAGCAGTGCTGGGAATTGCAGACCCCATCGTTTGTTCCCTCCAGGTAACTTCTCTTGCTCTGATTCTGTGTAGGAAAGAAGAAATGCTTGTTTATACACTAGTTCTTTTGAAAACTTGGGGGAAGTAAGCGCGGAAAGGAAAATCATGTCTAAAACGAAGGGTCAGATTCTAACCTTCAAGTTTCTACTCCTTTGTGAAGTCCTGACTTAGCAATAAACCTTCCTCTTTCTTTATAGTCCCAACTCTGACAACTTCAACATTTATGCAAAGGTGAGTTTAAAAGTATGACATGTAAAATATAAGAAACATATATGAAAATGCTATGTTTATTATCCCTATAGTATGTGTAGGCATGAATAAGGTCAAATTCTTAACTCACTGAGAAAACTTCACTTTTAAAATTAATATATATATAGTAACTAATATATATATTTATATATTTCAGAGAGGAAAAGAGAGAAACATCAATGATGAGAGAAAATCATTGATTGGCTGCCTTCCACTGGGGATGGAACCCACAACCTGGGTATGTACCCTGAATGGGAATAGAACCATGACCTCCTGGTTCATAGGTGGACACTCAACCACTGAGCAACACCAGACAGGCTATTTTAATTCTAAACCGAGTGATAGATTGCAGGATAGTGACTTACCTGTTGGCAGGATCCAAGTGTGCTGAATCTGATGTGCACGGAGTTGGTTTTCTCTGTCTCTACTCTTCTCCTTTCCACACACCATTATGCTGCAGTGAGCCCCAGCCTAGTTTATGATATAAGATCCAGGCATGCTCTCAGAAGTCTTTTTTCTGTCTTGCCCATATGCTGTCTAGGCGGCAATGGGTCCCAAGGCATGCCCCCTGTGTGCAGGCCCAGATGTCTGCTATGTGTTCTCTCCTCCCATCTGACAGCCAGAGTCTCACCAGCAGCAGTGTAGCAACCTAAACCAGATCATCACTAGGCCCTTGAGACAAATGCTAAATCCTGAGATTTTTATTCCCTTTCTCTTATAGAATATCCTCACTTGTAATTAATAAGTGTGTTGTTTTGGTATGAATATATTTAGACCAAAAGAGTTTATCAAAAACCACATTGCTGCATATAATTCATTCCGTTTCCTACAACTGTGAGCATCAGTATAAAATAAAACAAAATAAAAAGTGAGCCTCTGTTTGTCTATTTGTTTTTCATTGCTTTTTATGGCTATATCACCTTCCAATATTTTGATGAGTTCAAATGATGATAGTTTAGAACAGAGGCAATATTCAAGAATTGTAACAATTTTTCACCCATCAGAATACAGGCTGGTTTTTCAGCTGGCAGATCCTAAGATGCGCCAGCTATGCCAGGAATCAATTCTTTAGTTGCTTCAGCAAAGGTATTTCTAGGAAGCAGCTGGGTATCTGAGAGGTGGCAGCATTCAAGTGAGCTCACAGCAACAGGATTTTGCCTACAAGTAATTGACAACCAGCAACTTCTTCCAGGTAACTAAACCCTGATTTAGGTAGGCTTGGTAGTATTCATCTCAATGGCTATCATGCTATTTTAATAAGACCAAAAACCTATGCTTATATCTAAGAGCATTCAGAATATTTCATTGAATATTTTAGGAATATTCAATTGTAACTGAAGAGTCATCTGTTTGATTGCTTGGATTGGATTAAGGAAATAAGTAGTGAATACACAGGTTAACAACTATATAGTAGTTAGTGTTAGCAGTAGCATTTTTTCCATATTTCACTTTGTTTTTATATAGTTTTATACACTTGTCTGTTTTAATTACCTCTAAATCACAGAGCATCTTAGTAAACTTTAATAAAGTTATTAAAGAAAATTTAGTTATGTTTTAATCCTTCCATATTTCTATACACAGCACAGGCACTGTAACACCTTACAGCTATAATAACGCTTTCACTCATGCTTTAAACATTAAATATGCCAGCCCTGGCCACGTGGCTCAGTTGGTTGGAGCATCATCCTATAAACCAAAGTGTGGTAGGCTCTATCTCCGGTAAGGGTGTATACGGGAGGTAACTAATCTATGTTTCTCACATAGATGTTTCTCTCTCCCTTCCTCTCTCTCTAAAATCAATACAAAAAAAATGAATATGTCAAGGCTCTTCTATTAGTGTAGGTATCTAGATATTAATAAAGGAAGGAAGCAATGAGAATCAGACATTAAGAAGCCTAATAAACTGGAAAGTTGAATCCAATATTGGGTCTGCTTCCCTAGAAAGCTGGAGCTTCACATGCTCCCCAGGAAACCATAGGTCCCTTCAGCAGATTACTAGGGGAAGGAATAGAACAATAAAGGGAAAATTCTTCTGCTGGGCACATGCAGATGGTCCTTCTACTCTGAGGCATGCAAGTAGGAACTAAGATGGGGATCATAGAGACCTATCTGTTTAGCCTGGGAAAAGAATCAGAACCTCAGAAGATATAGAAAACTAGAGGCCTGGTGCACAAATTCGGGTCCCTCGGCCCAGCCTGTTGGATTGGGCCAAAACTGGCTCTCTGACGTCCCCCAAGGGGTCCCGGATTGTGAGAGGGTGTAGGCCAGGCTGAGGGACCCCACCGGTGCATGATCAGAGCAGGGAGGGATGTGGGAGGTTGGCCAGCCAGGGAGGGACCATGAGAGGGCCCAAGGTGTGTCCAGCCTGTCTCGTTCAGTCCATATTGGCTGGACCCCAGCAGCAAGCTAACCTACTGGTCAGAGTGTCTGCCCCATGGTGGTCAGTGCACGTCATAGTGAGCAGTTGAGTGGCCTTAGCATATCATTAGCATATTATGCTTTGATTGGTTGAATGGCCAACCAGATGACCAGACACTTAGCATATTAGGCTTTTATTATATAGGATGGATTGGTTAGTGTAGCCTATAAAAGATTGGGAACTTGATTAGTTACTTTGAAAGGGTACCTGGCCTTTACCAAGGCTGAGGTAAGATAATCAACTTAACAATGAGCATTCTCTTTCTCTCTCTCTGCACTTTTCTTTCCATAGCAACCATGTAGCCCTAGCAGCTGCTGCAGCCTGGGTGTGTGAGCTCCAAGTGGGAGCCTGGGCACAGTGCCAGCCAGAACTCAGCCAGGAACACAGAGTACACTAGCCAATGCGGACAAAGACATGGACTGAACCAATGGCACAACATGTCTCCATATTGGCCCTATTTCTGGGCCTGATGAAAACAGGGTTGGACTTTTTTTCATGGCAGATGGAGATGAGACTTTGGGAACTTGGGAGCAGCCTTTCATTTCCACCCAAATAAATTGCAGAGCTAGGCCACATCTCCCATATGTGGGTCTTCTGGAATGCTTTCCTTGCAACTCTGTGAAAGAACACCATTTCCACCGCAACATGTCCATATATTGAAAATATCCCAGTATCTAAAATAGCTTGAGCAAAAGTAACTTTCATTGCCTGCCTGACCTCTGATATTTCGGTAAGCACATCAGCAAAATACAAAATAATACATGAAGATGTAGGCTTTGCATATGTCATACTATACACCATATACTCACACTCACCTATATTCTCTTCTTCCCTGTTCCTCTCTCTCTCACTTTCTCTCTCTCTCTCTTTCTCTCTCATCTCTCACCACTCTCCTCTACACACAAATACTTTTTATTGTAGTCTAGTATAATATGAAATTCTGGAAACACAGTAGGATTCCTCTATAGGTAACTAACCAAGTTAAGTGAGATCAATTGACTACATATTTCAGTGTATTCTTAGTTTTCTGTCTGGAGAGCTCTTATGCTGAGGAATTGAAACTTGAGGAATAAGAGAAAGACACATTTTTTAAACCTGGTATTAATATTTAAAGCACACCTTTTATTCCACTTTCTCATGT
>NW_006282396.1:2494266-2495028 GCF_000327345.1 Myotis davidii
TCCTTTAAGTAAAAATTCAAGGTCATGCTGAGCTTTTCATATGATCAGCTGATTTCCTTGGGGCAAGAATGGGGCAATGTTAATAGTGCTGGAATGATGAAATAAGATATTTTGGGTGTTCTGAAATATTGAACTTCCTTGTATTCCAAAAGCTGGTGACAGTAATCATCAAATTGACATATCTATTTGATTAAGGCATGCTGAATGAACCAGTGGCTGCTGCATAAAGCTCTGTCCTTGTATTTACTCTTCGTCTCTGATTCATTGTTTCTCAACTTTCTATCCACCTGGAATAACATAATCCAATCATATCACCTAAGTAAGATCACCAAAATTAGCAAGAAAAGTCAGACATGCCAAGCTTTTCATGTGATCAGCTGGTTTCCTTGGGGCAAGAATGGGGCAATGTTAATAGTGCTGGAATAAAGAAATAAGATATTTTGGGTGTTCTGAAATATTGAACTTCCTTGTATTCCAAAAGCTGGTGACAGTAATCATCAAATTGACATATCTATTTGATTAAGGCATATTGAATGAACCAGTGGCTGCTGCATAAAGCTCTGCCCTTGTATTTACTCTTGGTCTCTCTGATTCATTGTTTCTCAGCTTTTTATCCACCTGGAATGACATAATCCAATCATATCACCTAATTAAGATCACCAAAATTAGCAAGAAAAGTCAGACTTGCATGTGGCCATTAGTCATTTTTCAGATTCATTATTCTTTATTTTACTTTTTCTCCTCATTTGAACATCAATCATT
>NW_006282396.1:2495090-2533824 GCF_000327345.1 Myotis davidii
ATTATGCTCTGTGACCCCTCTATGTTTCTCAGCATACAGATCAGCTAAACACCCACTCAATCTGTATCTTAGGTTTTACACTTACATGTTCTTTTACCAATACCTAGATACTTTTATGCCTTACCTCAGCCACAAATACCCAGGGGAAAAAAGTGTTTGTTATAACCCTACATCAGCATTACCAAGTGCAACTGGAGAAAATCATTCATTTAGGATAGATGGTCACAGCTAAAAACCTTCGTTTTCAAACTGGACAGTCTTCAGAACCAGTTATCCATCATTTATTTCACCTCGACACTTTTCTTCACCCATTTCTCAAACACTATCCAAAGCATAGCAGTAATAGAAATTCCAACTGTACTTTCAAAGGAGAACTTTGCTTTTTCCTTCCTCTGCAAGATAAGTGGAGCAATCTCGCATAATTTCCCACAAATCACTGTTCCTTTTACACATTTAGAAACATTACTGAAAATACAAGCCTTGTCTACTTAGTCTCATAAGTTGAAGTAATTGATCTTTCATCTCTTAAATTAATCCACTGTTGCTCTTCCTGACCATGTAGTTTAAAACCTTCCTGCACTGTACACATATACTTTCTCTTTTGTATAATCAGTGTGTTCCAAGTAGTGAATCGTCCTTAACCAATATTATGTGTTCAATAGTCCCATGTTATAAACATGCCTCTTGAGCCTGGTTTACCTGTAGCTACTGTTGTATTTTTAAGCTTTTTAAAATTGTAGAGAGTTCTCCTTTTGCTAATTCATGTTGATTATTGCCCAGATGTTATCCAACCATTTATCTACTTTCTAGTCCCATATCTTCTCTCATCTCCTCTATAAAATGTTGGCTCATAATCCCTCCAACTGCTAAGTCTATTCATCTTGTTCACTCCATATATATATTATCTTTCTTAAGATTTTGCAACCATTTAGTAAAAAACCCAAACTAAATAAATGTATCTCTAACCTGCTATATTAAACAAAACAATGCAGTTACGTGTCTTGCTAACTATTTTGTAATTTGTATTTTTTTCTCTTAGAGCTCAAAATAAACAATAAATATATCTCTTTAACCCATTTTCTTTTTGCATTTATTTTGCAATGAATAGGAGTTCCTGATGCTTCACATCCTCTTCAAGGTTTGGAATTGTCAGATTTTTGGGGTTTAGCCATGCTAATAGCTGGGTAAGGGTATCTCAATTTAATTTTAATTTGAAAGTTCTTAATTATATGAAATATTGAACATCTTTTCATATGATATATATATATATATTCTTTGTTTATATAATTTGCCCATTTTTTATTAGGTTATTTGTTTCCTTATTGTTGAGTTTTAAGAATTTTTACATATTTTGAATATAAGTCCTTTTTCAAAAATACAATCTCTATAAATATTTTTTAGTTTGTTCTATAAGATAATCACAGTTTTTCAGCAAATAATTTTGAAATTTAGGTACATCAAAAAAGACTGCCTTAACTTATACATGAACACTATGGCATAGTAACTTTACATTTGGTTTTTACCTCCAAGTAGTCCTTTGAAACAGAGTCACACAGTCTTAACCAATTAAGCAATTGACTTGAACTTGTTAGATCTTGTGTGTGTGTGTGTGTGTGTGTGTGTTGAAATTTAGGTACATCAAAAAAGACTGCCTTAACTTATACATGAACACTATGGCATAGTAACTTTACATTTGGTTTTTACCTCCAAGTAGTCCTTTGAAACAGAGTCAGACAGTCTTAACCAATTAAACAATTGACTTGAACTTGTTAGATCTTATGTGTGTGTATGTGTGTGTGTGTGTGTGTGTGTGTTATATACAAGATATCCATAGCATAATAATTATATCTCTATGAAACTCAGCTACAAAGAAGACTCTCATGTTTCTGCATGTAATTTAAAGTTAACAATCAAAATTAAAATAATAATGACCATTATATGTTAAAAATAAATGAGATAAATAACAGTACAAAAGTGGTAATAAAAATTTTCTGTTTTAATGCCAGCTATTCTTCCAGGAGAATAAAAAATAATGAAAGAGCAACACAGGTAGGATTCAGAAAGTCTTCACTAAGCAATCTCTATATTCTTTGTGATTTTGCATATATTTTATAAATTTGAAATTGCCTCTGGGAAATTAATTCTGATTCTGAATATATAAAATTAGACAAAGCCAGCTTAGCAATTTTTATGGGAATTAGGCCTTATCTGTCATTGTCTACATGGTATCCAGACAGAACCAGACAAAAACAATATTTCAAGAGTATATGTAATAATGGAAGCATTTTTTCTGTGCCTGCACACAAATACATAGAGGTAGGAACAGTAGACTGTAAGAAAGAAGGGAAGAAATAGCAAGTCATACAAATTTATCATTTTCCCCAGTATTCTTTGAGGTGGTGAGTCTGATATCTTTCTATTAGTAGAGTGAAATAAAAATAAAATTTGAGTCAGAGTTCTTCATAACAATAAATCTATTGTTCTTGCTTGCTCTGTGCACAAGGAGGTGATGGCCTAGTGAAATTACTGCATCATGTTAAGAAGGAAGCATTAAATGGAAAGTTCAGGAAAATATCCTATTCTGTTACCATTTATTACACTGTAATCCTTGCAAAAAAGAACGGAAGCCAATATCTTAGATTATTTTTCTTATCTTGGCATCTTAATTGATTTCCCTCTATCTTTTGTACACTCATTTGAAGCCAATGAACAAAGAGTGTGTTTCTTTCACAAGGCGTATTCTGTCATGTAGTAATGAGGTTTTTTAAAATACATATCCCTCTTGGAGGCACGTGAAAGTACAGTGCAGTACTGTTGACCTATACCACACACATATTTTGAATCTCAGCCATTTAGTAACTTCATACTCAGATTGGATGATCACAAGGCACCAAAAACAAAACAAAATCTTATTGATTGTGGTATGTGCTAAGGTGACATTACCGCAGGAAGATGAGATCAATTTTAAGAACTCGAGGCCAATAGACTTAACTTTCAATGCTGTCACTGTCACCAACTGGCCAGGTGACCTTAAGAGATTTAATGAGGAATTGTTTGTAAGGTGCTTAGCACCATGATTGGCAGTTAGTTATTGATCACCCAAGGTTAACTGACTTTGAAATTTTTGAATTAAGGATTGGAAGCACATTTATTATGTTGTTTTTATACATCACAATGCACTTTTAATATGTAATTATACATTTACTAGAAGCCCGGTGCATGAATTTGTGCATGGGTGGAGTCTAGCTGGCCCACCCCGATTGGGGCCATGGGTAGTTGGCCCACCGGCCCCACCCCCAATTGGGGTAAGAGGGGAGAGTGGGGGCAGTGCTGGCCAAGGGAAGGGGCCCCAGGCGGTTGGCAGGCTGGCCCCAGCCCCTGGTCAAACTCTGGTTGAACACCTGGTTGAGGAGACAATTTGCTTATTACCCTTTTAATATATAGGAAAATATTTCCTATTCAGGTGTTCAACAAATATACATTATGTAACCACTATGCTAGGTAATGTAATAGGCAGTGTTACTTTTACATACACACACACACACACACACACACACACACACTCACAAATCAGCTAATCCTGAGAATTATTTTGTAATACATTACTAAATTACTAAGGCTTGTTATCTAACTTATTTGAATAGTTAATTTTTCAAAAAATAAATGCATAGCCCAAGAGCATATACGTGTATTGGCAAATTTCAAGATGTTTACAGGAAAGTTGCAATTTTGCATATTATGTATGATGACCATATTTCATGTATGTCTCATTGATTTATATATTATGTTTCTATACTCTTGTAGTATAAACACAATACCAATTTGGAATAATTTAAAAAAAAGTAAAACTGAGCTACATAGAAACAAGAAGTATAATGATTCCAACATCTATAGTCTATTCTAAATATTACAAATAAAATATTTTGTCTTGATTAGGGTTTCCTGGGCACTTCCCCCATATTTTATATTATGTAAATTCATTAAAATGTATGTGTGTGTGTCTGTATATGTATGTGTGAGTGTGTATACATAAATGTGTAAGGGTACCTCATGTTTTTGTAATTTGAAATTTCTTAATTATATAAGGTAATGAATATCTTTTCATACTCTTATTTACTGTGTATGTATATATACACATAAACACACACATGGAAATGAGAAAAAAAAGAAACTAAGGTGATAAATGAATAGTAACAGTCAAATGGTGTGCCTATTATTTAATAACTAGGGCCCCAGTGAATGAATTCATGCACCTTGAAAGGAACTGTGGGCCACAAGACTGTGGTAGGCACAGTGATGGGTCTTGGCCCATCCTCCTCACCTCCACCTGGCCCCTCCCACCACTGCCCCTGGTCCCTTGTCTGCAGGCAGCCCTGCTGCCACCGACACCCCACATGCTGACAGCGCTGTCCCCACTTGCACCTGCTGACGGTGTGGAGCAATTGGGGCCGGTGCCATCAGCAGGTGCTAGCGGGGCCAGTGCTGTTAACAGGTGCGAGCTGCGACTGCTGCCCCTATCACCCCTCAGGAACAGAGGGAAGTGGAGAAGCTCTCAGGGGAGATCGGGGCCAGCAGCCACCACTCAAACCGCTGATGGCGCTGAGTGATCAGGACCTACACCGGGCACTGGCAGCAGGTGTGAGCGGCGGCTCTGGTACTGGCAGAGGGTGTGAGTGCCAGCTGGGACTTCGGCACGTGGGAGCAAAGAATTTTCAGTAACCACCAGAGGCTCACCCCAGTGACAGCAACTGGTGCCCCACCTTGGTCTGGCACCCCTTCTCACCTGCTCCACCATCCTGCCATGGCCAATGCCCGCCATGTTCTGCACACGCTCCCTGGTGGTCAGCACACGTCATAGCGACCAGTTGTTCTTATGTTCTGCCTTTTGTTCTATTTGCATATTAGCCTTTTATTATATAGGATTGTCACTCAGCTCAAGTCCTTCTCTATATTATGCTTTGCAATGATGGGGTCAAAGCTCTGTAAACTTCATTTCAACATCATCAGCTGCTTCTCTCATTTTCTTCCAATAGGGAACCCAGAAGGGAGACTGGAAAGCAAGAGGAGGGGAGGGATACATCTTCTTCCTCACATGCTTCCTATACCTGTTAGGAGTACCAGTTTCTTTTCCCATATGTGGTGCTTATTGCCACCCTGTAAGGAGCACTGCATTTTCTAAACATGCCCTGCAATTTTATGGACCCTAGATCTGGGGAGAGGAAGAGGGGAATTCTTAGAAGTGAAAAGTACTGAGTACTGCGTCAGAGTAAAGTGTCTTCAGATTCCCATCCCCTTTCCTCCTCACCCTATAGGGTCTTTTCGGAGACTGTTGTCATTTTCTAATTTGACATTCTATGGGAAAGAGGTTAGTGCCCTTGACTAAATAATCAGGTATTGTATGTTTTAAAATTTTTATTGCATACCAGTTGATAATTGCTGGCTTCTAAATGTCTCAGAATAGTTTCTGTAAAATACAAATCATCTCGCCTTCTTCATGAGGTGAGAAAGAAGCTTAAGTGGGTAATATGCAAGGGCTAATACAGTATAAGAATGCAATTATTATTAGCTCTTTTTAGATTTTTTTTTATTGTTCAACCCAAACATATATAATTTCAGCTGGTAGTGAGTTCTTTAAAGAAAATAAACAAGGCACCATAATAAATAGTAATTTTACTGTGTGGGATTGAATACTTCAGGTTGGGGCACCAGAAAGAAACCATATGATAAGTTGGCATTTGTGAGGTATATTAATTTTTTATTGTGATATAAAAAATTAACCCCCAATTTAAAGACATTAAGAAATACCTATTTATTTTTTAACATTTTTACCTGATTTTTAGTTAGATCGAGGACAGGAGAGATGTGGAACAGGAAGAAAAATGAGAGCTATTAAATAATCCTTTGTAATATAATCTCACTGTCGGAAACAATGAATTGATATGGAATAAGATAATGAGTTATCTTCAGAATGTCCTTAAAACAAAGTTGAAGAAGAAAATACATGATCTGTGTGTCTTCACATCAGTCAAAGAGGGAGGGAACCTCACCAGGAACCAGATGGGGATATTCTGATCAGTCTGGTAGGCTTAGAAAACAGTCAGGAAGGCTGGACCATCAGCTGGATGATCAAAGTCATTTTACTCCTTAGCTCTGAATTAAAGTGATCCAACTTTCTGACAGTATAATGATGGACTACTTTTTCTACAGAAGCGACAACTTAATTCAAATCAAGTCAATGAATGGCTTTTCATTCCTTTGCTAGGCAAAGTGAAAGGTGCTAGGGTTTTAAAGATAAGTAGGTTTTATTATTGGTCTTTTAAAACAAACCATTCTGTGCTAGCTAACAGCAAGCTGCAATGTAGCTAATGATGTGGTAAGTGCTTGTGACTAAGGTGCTTTGGGAACACAGAGAAAGCAGCAATTAATTTTTTTTGAAGTGCACAGAAGTATTTTACAAATACAGTGATAAGTCAACTGAGACCTAACCATTGAGCAGAAGCTTGCCAGGGAGATGAGGGGGGGCATCGTAAGCAAAGGAAAGAAAATGCAGCATCTTCTTTAATCATCATAACTGTTAGGTATTTATTACCCTCAAAGTTCTCCTGCAAGTTCCCTTCCTGAGTTAAGAAAAAAAATGAGGTTGTAACACATTTCTTTTGAGGCCAATTATAATCTCATAGCTATTTCCTTTTGTCGTTGTTATTTTTCTCATAAAAATAAATTCCAAATGGACAAATTAATGACAAATAGACATGCAAACTAAAAGACAGATTCAATATATAATTATTGCCATGGAGGCAGAACAGTTTTAGGAAAGCAAAGATACAATGGAAAACGTTGCCGAGAAGAAAGCTCTAGGTATCTAAGTGTCTGGGACCGAACAAGGAGGTAGCAGAGACATGGACTCAGGCCTGGAGGCTATGGAGGGAACAGAAATGCCATGACCAGATGCACATGGAAGGCTGAGAGAAAAGGCACTCTAGCCACATTCCATGCTAGAACTTGGTGCCCAGAGACCAAACGGAGTTAAAGTGGCAAATTGGCAAAGATGAAAACAGCTAATGATTTCTGCTAATACTTAACATTGTACTTTGAAATTCAACAATACAATGATAAAGAACTGTAACATTTAGAAAACGAGAAAAATTACCTTTATTTGCAGAACACAAGAGAACCTTTCTGGAATGGCAATGGTGTGAAGCTGTGGGTAAATATTAAAAACAAAAAAGGAATTGGAGTCATAGAAGCAGAAAAAATTGAGTTTGCCTGCATTCTCATACACTGCTAGATGAATTGTATATTTGTCCAATCCATCTAGAGTATGT
Organism: Myotis davidii; assembly: GCF_000327345.1. NCBI lineage: Eukaryota > Metazoa > Chordata > Mammalia > Chiroptera > Vespertilionidae > Myotis > Myotis davidii. The sequence continues at coordinate 2,502,416 of NW_006282396.1, forward strand.
TTGCAATAGTGAGAAACCTTAAAACCCTCTTATTCACTTCTGTGATTTCATAACTCTATCCAAAATATGAGCATAAAGATCAAATTCTATGATTGTTGTTCCATTTAAATGGTAAAAACTGGACATGATATTGGTGTGCAGTAATACGCTGAGGAAATTAATTTGCACACCATGCGCTAATCCAGCATTGACATCAATACCATAGGTTGAAATTGTTTTACATAGAATTATAGAAAAAGTGTTTATAGCTTTAAAAAATCAGTGATGGAAATGTTATAAGCAGAAAATTAAAAAGTGGAACCATAAATCTGCTATAGGAATTCTCATTAGCTAAATGTAAAATAAAATAATGTTAGAGATTATCCAAACCGATTATATCACTAATCTTACTTTTCTGATTGATTGAACTATGCCTCATTGTTCTTATTTTTAGAATCTGAGTCCTATTATTGTATCCAGAATAAGACAAGGATAAATGAGATCTCGGTAGTCCAAAGATGCTTCCCTCACCCCTAGCTCTATTGAGTATGATTGACAAATAAAAAGTCTATATATGTACATATATATTAAAAATGTAAAACATGCTGTTTTAATCTGTGTATAAATTATGAAATGATTACCATAACCAAGCAACATATCCATCACCTCACATAGATACCGTGTGTGTGTGTGTGTGTGTGTGTATGTTTTGTGGGGGGTGAGAACATTTGAGATTTATTTATGTTTTAGCAAATGTCAAGTCCATGATTCATTATTATTCACTATAGTAACTATTGACTTTCCAGAGCTTATTTTATTATAACTGAAGGTTTGTATCTTTTGACCAACATTTTTCCATTTCTCTCGCCCTCGAGCCCCTGGTAACCACCATTCTCTTGTTATTCGTTTGACTTTTTTAGATTCTTCATGTAAGGGAGATCATGCGGTATTTGTCCTTCAGTGTTTGGCTTGTTTCCCTTAACATAATGTTTCCAGGTTTATCCATGTATTCATAAACAGCAGGATTTTCTTCTGTTTTAAAGGCTAAACAATTCTATTGTGCCAATATCCCACATTTTCTTTGTCCATTCATCCATTGACTGATACTTAGGTTGTTTCCTTATCTTGGTTACCATGGATAATGCTGCTGTGAATATGGGAATGCAAATATCTGTTCAATTATACTTTTTTTGCAGTGATGGTTGAGTTGCTTACGGACCAAAGCTTATGACAGGCAATAATAACCTCTCTTTCCAAACAACATACTTTCTGAATGTCTAGAGGAGCAGGGGTGCAGAGACAGGGAGAGAGAGAGGGAGAGAGGAAAACAAGACATGTTTAGCAATATAAAGCCCAAAGATAAATCTTTTACGATTTTCCTTTTGTAAACCAAACAACTAAAACCATCATAAATATTTCTAAATGTATTATAGCAATGACACCTGACTTCTGGATAAAGCATACTTTGCCTCTGGCGAATCTTTTGCAGCCTATTAAAATGCAGAATAAAGGTTTATGTGGACTCACTGCTTTGTTAATCCTCTATTTCAGCAAGCACTGATTGTGGGGTCAAAAGATTGAGTTATGCCCTAAACGGTTTGGCTCAGTGGATAGAGTGTCAGCCTGTGGACTGAAGGGTCCCAGGTTTGATTCTGGTCAAGGGCATGTACCTTGGTTGCGGGCACATTCCCAGTAGGAGGTGTGCAGGAGGCAGCTGATCGGTGTTTGTTTCTCATTGATGTTTCTAATCTAACTCTATCCCTCTCCTTTCCTCTCTGTAAACAATTAATAAAATATATATTTTTTAAAAAGAATGAGTTATTTTCTGAGGTTGCACTTGATTTTTCCAAATCTTTTTGTTCCACATTACACAACTCCCTCTGCTTTATTTATTTTCCACTCTTGGCATTAGGCATTCCCTAGATATTCACTACGCCACTAAGGAAAATTAATAGAATTGATATATGAAGTTACAGTTTGCAGCTGCTTCCTTTTCATCTAACAACTGGATCCCCTAATTCTGTTCATGATCAAATAACCAAATTTGTCATGATGCCCAGTTCTTGAGCAACTCAAACACGCTTGTATTATATACTAACCCAACTAGACATATTTATAATATTTTTATGTTTTAAACAGAAGCTAGGATTATAAAGTAATATAGAACCATATGTTCAGGACAACAAGGAGAAATAAAAAAATACATTATTTAGAACTAATTTGCAGAGTGTCTGAGTAAAATTTATATTCTAAGTACACTGGTTGCATGGATTTATTTAATCAGATTCATTGCAGAGTGCTATCCGATAAAGTGTAGGATAGCCAAATAAAATTTATATTCAGCTAAATAATGAATAATCATTTCATATAAGAATGTCCCAAATATTGTATGGGGCATACATATGAAATACGTTGTTTCTTTGACATTTCAATTTAACTGAGTGTGCAATATTTTTATTTTCTGAAATCTTTTGCTGCAGGTTAGCTTAACTCAGTGATTTTTTCTTCTTTGCAGAAATGAGATCAGTGCTCATTTTCCGCACAGTTGTGCTTCCAGACCATTTTCTCCTCTCAAAAATCAAATAAATAAAAGAGAACCAAAACCCTGTAAACACATTTCCTTTAAATATTTCTGCCTAGTTACATGCAATCTCCTAACCTCTATCTAGAGTTAACAGTCATTTTAAATTCAAAACCTCATTCTCATATCACATTTTGTTCTTTGATTTGGTTGTTTGCTTTACAAGCTTAGTTATTTGATGAGTTCAAGGAAGGTCATTGATTTGCAGGGTGGGAGTCAGTGGTGCTTTTCCCAGATCTCTACATCTCTAAGCTGAAACCGGGGTTATATTCCTTTTAATTCAGACCAGCAATTTATGCAAGTGCCTATACTCTGAAAGAATTGTCAAGAGAATATGTCCTCAGAATTTCTAGCATGTCTTTATTATCTGTAGAAACATTATGTTTTTATTTATTTTTTTATTTTTTTTAATATATTTTATTGATTTTTTACAGAGAGGAAGGGAGAGAGATAGAGAGTTAGAAACATCGATGAGAGAGAAACATCGATCAGCTGCCTCCTGCACATCTCCTACTGGGGATGTGCCCGCAACCCAGGTACATGCCCTTGACTGGAATCGAACCTGGGACCCTTCAGTCCACAGGCCGATGCTCTATCCACTGAGCCAAACCAGTTTCGGCAATGTTTTTATAATATATTAGAGGCCCAGGGCATGAAATTCATGCACTGGGTCGGGGGAAGAGGGGTGTCCCTTAGCCCGGACTATGCCCTCTCACAGTCCAGGAGCCCTTGAGGGATGTCCGACTGCCACAGATGCGGGAGAGGCTCCCGCCACCACCACTGCACTTGCCCTGAGCCCCGATCAGGGCTTCTGGCTGAGCAGTGCTCCAACTGTGGGAGCGCACTGACCGCCAGGGGGCAGCTCCTGCATTGAGCGTCTGCCCCCTGGTGGTCAGTGCACATCATCGTGACTGGTCATTCTGGTCATTCTGCAGTATCTGTTGTGTTGCTTAGGCTTTTATTATACTAGAGGCCCGATGCACGAAATTTGTGCAAGGGTTGCCTTGAGGCCCTGGTTGTCTTGAGGCCCCGCCCACTGGTCATTCCAGAATGTCAACTGGAAAGTCATTCTGGAAGGTCATTCCTGAAGGTCGTTCTGCCATCTATTTAGCATATTAGCTCTTTATTATATAGAAGAGAAAGTAAACTTGCATGGGTTTTGAACACAGTCCTTTATCACTGCTCTTTTTTAATAAATATACCTTTTTCACAGTTTCAGCAGGCAAAAGAGTTTCTGGGTAATTTTCCTACCTGTATAATTCTACAGCTCCTTCCTTCCTTTTGTGATGACAATGTTCCCTCCCACTTTCTGACAGGTGCCGCCCCTGCTTTAGTCTCCCTTTTGTGTGCACTTGCTCTTTGTCTCTGTTCTGCCTGATTTAGTTTCTACTTCAAGCAAAAATCCTCCATGTAGGGATTTACATGGTTATCTCGGTTCATAAGACTAAGATTTCTGTAGCGTTTTCCAACCTTATCATGGTCATCCTCATACGCTATGATGTAAATTTAGGAGTTCAAATCATCATAGTTTCACTGTTTCTTTCAGCAAGGCCCACTAATCTTCTCAATGAGTACCTACTGAAAAATTATAAAAAAATCAAGTCCTCTAGCTCTTTTTGCCCTATGCTTATGTTTTGTTTCATGAATATATATTGGTGCCAATTTTGTTTTAGATCGTTTTGTTTTATTGGTCAGGGAGGTCCATCAGCTTGGCCATTTGCCTTTTCACAATCTGGGAGCCCTAGGGGGATGTTTGACTGATGGCTTAGGCCCGTTCCACATGGGGAGGGGGCCTAAGCCATCAGCTGGACAACTTTAGAGCTGCTGTGGAGGCAGGAGAGGTTCCCACCACCACCACTGTGCTCACCAGCCATCAGCCCAGCTTGTGGCTGAGCAGTGTTTCACCTGTGGGAGTACACTGACCACTAGGGGGCAGGTCCTACGTTGCGGATCTGCCCCTGGTGGTCAGTGTGCATCATAGCAACCAGTCATTCCACCATTAGGTCAATTTGCATATTAGGCTTTTATTATATAGGACAGGGGTCCTCAAACTTTTTAAACAGGGGGCCAGTTCCCTGTCCCTCTGACTGTTGGATCTCAATGAGTACCTACTGAAAAATTATAAAAAAATCAAGTCCTCTAGCTCTTTTTGCCCTATGCTTATGTTTTGTTTCATGAATATATATTGGTGCCAATTTTGTTTTAGATCGTTTTGTTTTTTACCCTATTTACTCAATCAGCTTTTAAATGCATTTTAAAATATCATAAATTATATGTAATCAAGTTATTTTTAATTTTTGTTCTCTTCATTTATTTTTATGGATCCTTATTTCCATAGGTGTTATAACTATTTTGCCAGAAGAAATGCCTTCAACAATCCTTACACTTTATGAATTCTAGCAATAAATACCATTACTTTTTGTTCAATGTAAAACATATTTTGACTCTAAGTTAAAAAGTTAGTTCACTAGGAATAGAATTTGAAGTTGACTGTCTCCCCTCCCCATTCTTTAGCAATATCATTCTATTATCTACTTGCTTGCTAAGTTTCTGAAGAATGTCTGATATTCTTCTAATCTTTATTAGGTTAGAATGAATATATACATATATATGTTTCACCTGTGGGAGTACACTGACCACTAGGGGGCAGGTCCTACGTTGAGGATCTGCCCCTGGTGGTCAGTGTGCATCATAGCAACCAGTCATTCCACCATTAGGTCAATTTGCATATTAGCCTTTTATTATATAGGATAAATACATATATACATACATATATTATATACTATATACTTGTATATATAAATTTCTTTTCTCCAATATTTTCTCTATATTTTTGGTTTTCAGAAGTCAGACTGTGTTGTATCAAATAACTTTTTCTTTATATTTATTCTACGTGTCTGTCTCTGAGCTTTGGAATGCATGGAATTTCATCTTTTATTAAATTTGGGAAATTCTTATTTATAATCTTTTTAAATACATTCTGCCTTGTTATCTTTCTCTCCTTTCCTTTTATGATTTTAATTTTCTGTGTGTGTCTTATAGATCATTTGATATTTTTATATATCTTTTGGATAATCTGTCCTATTTTTACCCATGTTTTCATTTCAATGTAGATACTTTATATTGATTTATCTTCAATTCATTGATATTCTTTCTTCTTCTTTATTTGTCCTTATGATAATCCCAGTAAAGGAATTCCTCATCTCTAGTAGTATGTTTCTCATTTCTAGTATTTCCATTTCACTCTATTGTTTCTCCTGAATTTCCCTAATCTCTTACAAAGTGTTGTCTTTTTCTCCCACCACAAGAACTTTTAACATATTTATCATAGTTATTTTAAAGTCTATATTATCCTAGAATATTTGGCCCACCATATTGTCTCTTTCTGACAATCATTTTATGTTTTTCAATGGATTGTTGGTGTGTACTTTTTTCATTTTGTATATTTATTTTTATTGTAAATGTGGACATTTTATGAAAAACAACAACAAAGTCTGTAAAAAATATCTATGCTTTAAAATTGAGCATTACTGATGTGTTACTTCAGGAATACCAGCCATGTTGAATTCACTGAAGCTTTTTCCATAGTAAATAATATTATTTGTATCAGACCAAGAATTAAGGAGTTTTGGGGTGCTATTGTATTTCTGTGCTTGTTAAGAATTTCAGCAATCAACCTGATTTTACATCTCTACTGTGTGTTACAATTGGTATATATCTATTTATCTCACCATAACATAGTCTTAAATGAATTAGCTCAGGAATTTGCCATTTTATTGATCTTTTCAAGATATTTTCTTTATTACTTCTATTTTCTTCTTTTCATAATTCATCTGTGTTAATTTTTATACCTTTTTGTTATCTATATATCTGAAAGCCTAAGGAACTGTTACGACCGAACAACCAGAATGACTGGTTAAACAGTTGCTATGAGCACACTGACCACCAGGGGGAAGATGTTCAATGCAGGAGCTGTCCGCTGGTGGTCAGTAGGCTCCCACAGCCACCTCCTGTGGCTGAACAACCTCTCATGGCCCCCTCTTCACCTATCTGGCTCCCACTTAGGCCCTGATCACTGGCCAGGCCGAGGGACCCCACCCATGCACAAATTCGTACACCGGGGCTCTAGTTATTATATATTTACCTTAATTTATTCAGTTCTATTATTTTATCTTATTTGACACTCATTTTCCATCCCCATGTTTTCATCTGCATCAATATTCTATAATCTGTCTCTTTGCCCACCCAAAGAATAAAAGGAGTAATTAACCTGACTGGTGAGTTATATGAATAATCATGTATGTGCAAATCAGCATTACAGTGCAATAGATTATTGGAATTCTCAATGGGGTGAGTCTAGTTTTATTATTTTGCTGATACCACAGACATGTAAGTTAAATTAGACTAATGAAAAGCTGAAACATGACCAACCCAATTTTGCTTTTCATTTTTTTCTCCAACTATTTAATTTATGTCTCTCTTCCTTTTCATTTGCTCAGAAAGCCAGTAGGGGGGAAATGTCTTTGACTAAATAAATAGGGAGGAAGTGACAACGTATCAGTTCCAAATCTAGGCCTGAGGAGGTTTGGATTTTTCAAAATACAGATTTCCTTTGCAGCTGCTGACTGTTCCGCACGGACCCTTGCTTGAACACACTTGGGAAACGGCCTCACTTAATCTCAGTAAAAATCCAAAGGCAAAGGAGAGCCGCGCAGCTGAAACTATCTAGACCAAGCGATTTGCAGCTGATCTGTATATCCACGAGAATACATGATCACAGCTCTCAGTCATGCTGTAGTGTGCAGCATTTTTGTAGCAATAGCTCATTGCTGCAAGAGGTGTTATTTATTACCCTTTTAAACTCCAATATCCAAAGCCTGGGCCAAACACCATGAAGCACAGATAAAGGTTATTATTAGGCATGAAATGCAAAATCAGGTGTTAGACTGTTGGCTTTAGCATAGAGAGGATATATTACAGGTTTATTTTTCGTTTTCCTTTTAGTTTAAGATATATGCAGAAAATACATAAATCATAAATATATAGTTTAGAGAATTATTAAAATATAAAAACTTGCATGGGAAGTTGAAGTTCTGTATAAATTCTAACTTATTAGCATCTTAAGCCCCCTCCCTCCTAGAACCTGAAGGAAAGAAACAAAAAGTTGTGATATCTCAGAAGTTAAAATGTTTGGGGCTTAGATTCAAATACTCAAATAAGTAAATATCCGTCTTTGTAAGCCAGATTCTTAAAATGGCATCCATATTGTTGTATGGAATTTCTTGTTAATAATTGGGAAAAGAGAATGTCAATTAAAGGCTATTTCTTGGTTAACACTAAATGCTTGGTAGGGTGTCAGATAACCTTAGTCTTCTTTTATTAAAACAGAAAATTCATTACAATCCATATATGTTAATGGTAATGGTATAAATAAATGGAATAATCCATTTAGGTTAGTAAATACACTACACAATGGAGAACACAAAGTGAAATATTTTCAAACAGAATCATGCTGCACATGTTGATAAAGTAAATTTCCAATTATGTGACATTTTTCAAAGTTAAGGGAAAAAACCCATTTAAGTGTCAACACAATACTTGTATTCAGTTAAATCCTTATTCAAATGAAATCATATTTCTCTACATTCATTTGAAAGAGCAGTTAATTTATATGTTCTTACTGGAATTGAGAGTAAAATAAATTTGGGAACTGACACAGTAAATGTGTAGATAAGTAACTTAGAAAAAAAAATCAATAAAATTCTTGTGACAATAATGTTACCACATTAAATTTATAGCAGGTGATTAAACAATACACACCCTCCTCCATGCTTCTAACTTTTGCTCCAGGATCATTTTTATAGACCATATTATTTCATCATAGACTTGTAAGGAGGTGGTTGAAATAATTTTTCTGAACATTCAATACATTTCAAGAAAAGTTCTATTTTGAAGACTTCTCCAAATAATAGCTTACTTAAATATCTCGAAACAGTTTTCTCTAGGATGCATGTAGGTTTTCACCATGGGTAGTTTTAAAATAGAGCATTTTACCCCAAAAGGGAGCCTCCCACAGGGAATCTTAACCTTCTAAAGATATAATCAAGATCAAACTAGATATGGAAGAATTACTGAATTTTAACATCTGTTTTTAAAGCATCTGTTTTTAATGGTACAAAATTTAATATTTTGAAATTGGAAAAAAAATATATGACTGGTAAGGCAAACTAGCATATATATATATGGCATATTTTACCTTACCAGTCATATATTTTTTTTTCCAATTTCAAAATATTAAACTTTGTACCATTATTCTATGGCCATCAAACATTATTGCAGGCAGAATAATAAATCCTGTTACTGCTGCAACAAAGCAGCACTCCCACAACTTGCCCATTCCGGTACCCTCTCTAAGTGACAAAAAGAGCAAAATAAACTGCAAAACCTGTGCTTCACTGACCTTACTGTTTAGTAATCCCGTTATTGACTGTTAGTGGTTTGATGTCTAAAGAAGAATCACATTTATGGTTCATCTCCAGCAGCTGTATAATGCTATATGTATGCATTTCTCTTTTCTAATTTATTATTCTTATTTGCTTATATTAATTATTTAATTTTAAAGATATTTGTACTGAACCTAATTGTTATACTTATAATCATACAGATTAAAATATCATATTATCTAATGTAAAAATTACATTGTCATTAGAAAATGCTGAACCAGCAATCACAATGAAAGCATTTATAATACTATTATTTAAAACAACAATATACCAAGTACTATACTTAAATTATCTATACTAATAAAAGGGTAATATGCTAATTAGACCAGATGTCTTCTGGTGACCATCCAGAGGTCCTGGACAAAGCCACAGTGGCCAGGGCGAGACAGAGGTGGTTAGGGGTGATCAGGTAGGCAGGCAGAGGGGTTAGGGGTGATCAGCAGGCAGGCAGAGTGGTTAAGGGTGATCAGGCAGGCAGGGGAGCAGTTAGGGGCATCAGGCAGTCAGGCAGAGGGTTTAGGGGTGATCAGGCAGGCAGGTAGGTGAGCGGTTAAGAGCCCCGGTCCAGGATTGGAGGGGGTGCAGGCCAGGCTGAGAGACACCGCACTTCCATGCATGAATTTCATGCACCAGGCCTCTAGTGGTAAATAATAATACAAGAATAAACTGTGTTTCACATACTCACAACTGTAACCCTAACCTTACTTCTGCCTCACCCTGTATTTCATGAATGGCATTAATATTTTGTGTTCTATGAATGAGCTTTAGAAGCATATATAATTTTGCATATTGTATATATCCATATCTGTCTATCTATCTATCTATCTATCTATCTATCTATCTATGGTTTTGAAAATGACAAAATGGCCCATATATTTAAATATTTTCTTCAATTTATATTTTAAAAAGTAAATTACATTTATAAAATGTGTTTCATAGAATAATATGAGATCAGTTAATCACATTGTATAAACAGTCCTCAGTACCTTGATATAATTTTTATAACAAGTTTTTCTGCATGTAGACCACATCGCAGATGTGTGATTACTGAGTCAAAATTTATACAGAATTATTGAATCTATGATACGCCTTGGGAATGAAGACAATATCTGGCAAAGCTCCTCAGCATAAAGAGGGATAAGTCAAAGATGATGCTTAGATTTCTAGCTTAATTAATGTTATTAAGAAGATTGTCAATGAATTAAATAATAGACTATAATACTGTAATCTCTTTATCATCAATCCAATTACACTATTATAGAGAAATTTAATGATAATTATAATACTCTTACGGTATTTGTAGAATGACCTACAAGTTGCTAAAGCAGTCCACATTTAGTAAAAATATAAACTCAGAATACGTATATATTTCATTTATATATAAGTGAAAAGGTATGCAATGTCAAAACTTTTTAAACGAATGCATTAAAACCATCATGATATTGTTTCACCTATCCAAAGGGCAAAAGTAGCATCCTTGTTAAACTGAGTGAAAAAAAAATATGTTAAAGAATAATTTCAAATTCTTGGCAGTAATGGAAATGGGTGTAGCCTCATTGGAGGGTATTGAGGCACCTCCTTTAACAGAGCACATTATCCTTCACAAACCAATCGCTCCTCAGGGGATACCTCCTATATACAGATCACATGTGAATGTCAAATTTTGAAATAATAGGGTAAATGCTATTCTTTTCATATAATCTCATTTTCTGTATCAAGTTGCAAAATCCCGATGCCCTAAAGTCAGCGACTTCATAGTATAACCTAAACATGCTGAGAAATTGTGAATCCAACTCTCCTAGGACTATCCCTTTCTGGAGACCAGTAATGAAGGTAACTTCAGAGAGAATCTGAGAAGACTTCAATACACTACTTACATTCGTATTTTCTCCATATAAAAGGAACAGGCAATACTTGCCATCTTTCTCAAACTGAGTGACAGGGCCTTCAAGAAACTTCTAAGGTTGCTTCTAAGGTGTATTGCACAATTTAAAGAAAATCAAGTCCAGTGTCTGAATTACACATGATGTTTTCAGTGTAGCTGCCCCTTCTATGATACATACATATAGGTATGTATTGGGGCTGCAATTCCAGAAGTGTGCAAGTTTCCCACAGGACAGATAATGAATCCACAACAACTACGTCTAGAATTCCAAGATGCTGAGAAGGGAGATTTTTAAGTTGCCAATTGGAGATGGCATTGCTCATGGCAAATATACTACAGATGAAGGGATCTCAGCAGTATGAGGTGGGGGACTATTTAAAGAACCCAGAACACCATGATAGGAGAGAAAGAATTGGCATTGGATTCCACTATACCCAGAGGCCAACAGCATCAGATCAAAACTTACCAGGCAAAATTCTTACAATTTTTTTTTCTAACAGTCAACTACAATACTTCTGATGCTTTATCTTTCTCCTTTATTCAATGCTCCAAACCTAGAGGTGTCCCAAACTGCAGCTATTAAATGAAAAACTAAGAAAGACAGACAAGTTTACCTTGTCATCTATTTCACCATAGGTCTCCTAGTTAAAGCAGGTTGAAACTGCAGAGGAAAACCAATTGTTTAATTGAATGAAAATTTATTATCATTATATTTGTTAGGATTTTTAACTTAAGTGTTTGGAAGACATTATATTAGGTGAGTATGAAGAAGTTATGAGCTCACAGAGCAGACTTGGTTAATAAAATTATATATGTTTAAAATGTACAATCCCATCATACATCACCTTTATATTGCCTGTGTGTGCCCACTGGCCAAAGCCAAGTTTCCTTCTGTCACCATACACTTCCTCACCCCCTTTTCTTCTGGTGACCACCATATTTTTGTCTGTTTGTATGAGCTCTTGTTTGCTTGTTTGTCTTGTTTATTCACTTGCTGCTTTCAGTTTTATATCCCACATATTAGTGAGTGAAATCATATGGCTCTTCACTTATTCTGTCTGACTTATTTTGCTTAGCATGATATTCTCAAGATCCAGCCATGTCGTCGCAAATGAAAATAATTCATTTTTTTCTTATGGCTGTGTAGTATTTCGCTATATCAATGTACAACATCTTCACAATCTTGAATTTGTAAAAGTTATCCTGTGTCCCAATATGTGTCCTGTACTGGAGAATGTTCCATGTGTATTTTAAAATGTTGGATACTCTTGTTTATTGGGGTGTTCTCTGTGTGTCTATTTTATTGTGCTGTTCAAGCCCTCTATTTCTTTTTTGATCTTCTGTCTGGTTGTTATATCCATGATTGAAATTTGGGTATTGAAGTGTCCTACTATTACTGTGTTCCTGTTTGTTTTATATTAAGTTCTGTCAATGTTTAATTTATATATTTCAGATCTATAAAATCTAATGCATAAATATTTAAAAAATTATAACTTTTTGATGAATAGATCATTTTATCATTATGTAGTGTTCTTGCTTCTCTCTTGTAAAAGTTTTTGACCGAAGTCTACTTTGTATGGTATTAGTATGGACATCCCTGCTTTCTTTTGGTTTCTATTTGCATGGATTATCTTTTTCCTTCCTCTTAGTTTCAGCCTATATGTATCATATATCTAAAATGAGTTTCTTGTAGACAGCACTTAGTTGTATCCATTAATATAGATTTATACTTTATACTTTATTTTCATTTAAATTTTATACACCAAAATTACAATATTATAGGTTAATAAATTTTTTCATGATTTTAGCTTTCCTGTAGAAGCTCTTTATGTGCTTTCTGTTGCTGTCTACTATCCTTTTGTTTCAACTTGAAGGACTCCCTTGTAACAGGACTAGTGGTAATGAACTTCCTCAATTCTTGTTTATTTAGGAAAAATCTTAATTTCTCTTTCATTTTTGTTTATTTAGGAAAAATCTTAATTTCTCCTTAATTTCTCCTTCAAAACATAACAGTTTTGCCACATGTAGTATTCTCGACAGGTACTGTTGTTTTTTGTCTGTTTGTTTTGTTTTCTTCTTGTAGCACTTTAAATATATCACTCCATTCCCTTCTGGTTTACTAGATTTCTGCTGAGAAATCAATTGATTTCAAGTTCTCACAAGCATATCATTCTCATTACTAATTATACTAGAGTAATTCCTACTATATAATGTACCTCTCAGGTCTTTTTCCCCCCTGTTATTTCTATGTGTTGACTGTTGATGGCTAGGAACGGAGTCTCTTCCTTGAAACTGCTTTGGGGAGCTGCCTTGCATGAGTTTACACAATCTCCCCAGGAGCAGCTAACCTCCAGTGACTAGTCTGCATGGTAGTTCTAAGACTTCCAAGGTGCCTCAATGGGAACAATTCTGGGGAGTGTAAGGATTTCAAAGCTTTTCATGGAATCAGGTGAAGGAATCAGTTCTCCCTCTCAGTCCTGCTTCCTTTTCTCTCTCACAGATATTCATGGGAAAACTCCGTCATGAATTTCTAGTGTTCACACTTCTGTCTCAATCTAGCCTAGGGAATCTGAGTGAAGTCATTCAGATACATTTCAATCTCCACCAAAATATATCCACCTTGCTTTTTATGGATCTGCAAACCCCACTGCATTGTTATTTTCTGAGGATTTCTATAGATGTGTTTGCATATATGTGTACGTATGTGTACATGATGTTTTTTGTTTTCATACTCCACATAGAAATGCTTTCTATCTCTAATCAATCCAAGGATGTTGTTACAAGATAATATTGCCACACTATTGATATCCTTACTCTTAATGTGTTATCTTTCATTAAGATAGGCAAGAAAACTTTCCACAGCACCCTAAGTGCCACCCATCTTCATATTTCTTCCTGGCTAATTTATATTTGCTGAAATGGGATTTTTTTCTCTCTCATAAAACCCATTAACCTTCCAATGATGCAAATCAAGGATGCTTCAACATTACAAGGATTTGGAAGTGCAAAGTTAATTAGAATCAGCAAGTTCAAGCTATATCTTAAACAAAGCTATCTTAAACTTAATAGAGACCCTATACCTTATCAGAAGCAAAACAAGTGAGGAGGGTTTAAATATAATCATTTTTATGCTGCATATATGAGGTGATATTTTAAGTTTTTAGGTCTCTCTTAGAAGATGTCTTTAGATAATAAGTTTATAATTTATTAAATATATTAGATTTCTGTTTTTTTATAAGTTTTATCTCCTTATTTAACTTTAAACATCATAAAGCTTAATTCCTAAAACCAGCCCCATGAGAATGACATTTATTTCTGCATGACAATTTTCAAGACTACAACCATATCAACTTGTTTAAAATTATAATGATCAAGAAATCAGCCAAAAATGCAAATTAGTATTAGAATATTCATCTGAAGTACACTTATTAATAATCCTAACACTGAATGTAGCTTCAAAATTTTTAATACTGTGATTAAATTAGCACTGTTTATGTTTTCAGTATTTAAAGTCTGAAACTGCAAGCAATAACCATAAAATAAAGTAATAAATAATGATAATAACTAATTACCACAGAAATGGAATGAAACTATAGTAATAATCACGTCTTTTATTGACAACAGCTCCTTTATAGCACTCCAAATGACTGTGTAATTGTACAAAGATTATACTTATTAGAAACAAAACTTTTGGTTCCACCCATTAAATACAGCAAGCAGTAGAGAGAACTATCTCAGAAGAGCACTATCTTTTTTGTTTCTGCTTTGTAAACTACCCATGAAGCCTTACCCTTTCACACATTTTGCAACCTATGTTATAGATTACAGAGGCTAAAGTAATGGAAGAACACATCAAAGCATTAAATTTGGAGACTTTCAAAACAAATGCATTACTAGGGGAATAATTGGGACTGGTTATAATTACAAAATAATAATAATCAAATACACACACATAATTTTGCAAACACACACATACCAGTATTTATTCTGTTTATTCCTTCACATCTACTACCTATGTTGCATTTTTGAATTCTGGAAAGCCAAATGTTAAAATCATTTGAAATTTATAGATGCCAGGGAAGTGTGGGATAAAACTGCTTGAATATATGATTTAGATGATCCTTGATAAATGAAGGGTTCTACATGACTCCTCCTGAAGAGTTTCTGTGAAGCATAGAGGGAGCATTGGTGGAATCTACAATTTAAATGGATGAGAATTAAGTAAAAATAGAATTCTTGGCGTAAGGTATATTTAAAGCAAAATAATAATGTTCTGGAAAAAAGAACTAAGAGGAATACCTTTATTATCTCACAGGTGGCAATGATTTCTTAAATAGAATACAAAAAGCACTGACCATAAAGGAAAAATAATGGCTAAATTGGATTATAATAAATTCAGAAATTTGTTTTGTTAAACACAACTTTACAAGAGTATAGTCAAGGCACATAATGGGAGGAAAATAATACTTATATAGAAAATATACACAATAACGGATCTGTTCCTTATGTGTGAATGTGTGTGTATTGTGTGATTTCTTATGCTAGCTATATTTATACTCAGTATAAAAGATGACACAATAGAAAACTGAGCAAGGGACTTGAGAAAGTCTTTTACAAGAGAGAATTTTAAAGTTTAGTATCTATATGAATATTCTTAAATATTAATTGAAGTTAGGTAAATGCAATCTATATTGTAATGAGCTGCAAAACACATCTCTGGAGTGATAAAAAAAAAGACACATATTGGCATTTTTAGTGTTAGCAAGACAGCAGAGGAATTAACTCACATAAACTGCTTATGAGAATGTAAGTTGGGACACCATTTTGGATACATTTCTACATTATTTATTAAAAATTTCCGACAGTAATCTTATAATCTTTTAATTCTACTCCCAAGAATAAACTCAAAGAATCGCATACACATGTGTGCCAAGAGATAAGAGCAAGCTATTTGTGGCAGTATTATTCATCCATAATAGCTCTAAACTGCAATTATAAACAGAAAATAAAAACAATCATCTCTCAACTCAAAACCTCATTTACAGTGGAATTGATGAAAACATTGTATATATTCAAACACTGGGGTAATACCCTTGAAATGAATGAACTGAAACTATACATAACACATGAATTAACCTCAGAAGATATGTATATTCAAACAATGGGGTAATGCCCTTGAAATGAATGAACTGAAGCTATACATAACACATGAATTAACCTCACAATGACATGATTTTGAGTAAAAGAGCCTGGGGATATACATAACACATGAATTAACCTCAGAAGATATACTATTGAGTAAAATAGCCTAGAGATAATACTGTGCGACTGTCAATCCAAAGTTTAAAAAAGTACAGAAAATTGTTGTGTTGAAAATCAGGACAGCATTTACCCTTCATGAGGAGGAGGGCTTCATGAACCAGCAAGAACATCAGGGGGACTTTATATTCTGACTATTTCTGGACCTGGGTGGCGTTTTGTGACATTTACATTGGATAATTCTTTGAGTTGTACTCTTACAGTTTGGGCACCTTTCTCTGTGATATGTTTAAATATATATATTTGTATAAATTATATGGGCATATGCTAAAACTTCGGCCTTATAAATACCTTATTTTGTGACATAAAAAAAAAATGCCAACACAAACTATTTTATATTAACCTTAAATATTGAATAAAATTCAACACCAGAAATTGTATAAACTATATATACTAATGAGGATGATAAACTTTAGAAATACTGGTATATATCATGAGTATACATTTAAAATGCTTCTTTGCACTAATAATGTTAAGGGATTATCACTACCAATTTAAAAAAAATGAATAAAAGAAATTTCAAAGATATTAGGTCACTTTTTCACAAAACATCAATATTAAGTGAAAGTATTGAACTCATTACTCATAAATTTTGACTCCGGAGATCAGTATAAATTTGTTTATAGTAAAAGAAAGAATGAAATCAATAGCACACGTTATAAACATTCCAAATGCCATGTTTATGGCAGAAATTGTGAATAATTTAAATAGAAATCTCTCTGCTAGATGCTCATTAGCTCTTTTTCCTGCACAAGCTTTGTTTCATATGTGAACATTCTCAGAATCTCCAGTTATCTATCTGTAAGACAGTTGGAAAGATTAGGGAATTTAAAGGTTTTGGGGAATTAACGATGGAATTTGTGGAGCTGTGAAATCCACATTATACAATGAGAACCTGTACATGTTTTCCCATTTTGCTGCTTTATCAGCCCTCCTCCATTGATCTTTCCCTTCCATGGCTTCTGGTATGACTAACTCTTGACTCAGGGACCTTGTCATTTAAATTATTTTTTCTTTAATTAGACACTTTATTAAAATGCACTTTTAAATGTTAAGGTTCTGTGAATTAACTTTTATAATTTGTAATAACACCCATTCCCTTTCATTCTACTGCCTTTAGAATAAATTATCACTATTGTTCCTTGGTTTTATGTTGTCTCAGAACTGCTCATTTTTTGAAACATTGATAAACTTTCTATGAAATACTTATGTTCTTCCCTGAGATATTATTATAATTCATGGTTCCGTCCTTCACATCTGTATTACATGTCCCCTTTTTCAGGCTTATGTTTCTTAAAGCATTTATTACTGCTTGAAATCATAGTCTGTCAACACGAGAATGTCTGGTAAAAGAGAACAGAATCTTGACTTTTATTAGGAATGTATAATAAACCATATAAGAGCTCCTAGATAGATATTTGTTACAAGTAGATATGAGATAGTCATACCCCAAATCTAATCTCTGTATATTCCCCATGTGAGTATCCCAAAGAACTTGATGTTTTGGGGTTTTTTGTACCATATAATGCTCAGCAAGTGTTGTCATTGTTGTTTCCTGACATCTAGTTTTATATAGTAAATATAAAGCCAAATAAATTCTTTTAAAAATGCCAAATAAGTTAAATGAACAAATTCACTCTATGGCATTTCCTTTGTGCACATATTTTCTATTAATATTTTGCTAATTGTCTTTTGAAAATTTATATATTTTCATTGATTCATTTAAAATTTTATTCTGAGAAGTGGTCCATAGGCATTATCAGATTGCTACCAAGTTCATGCACGTAAATTCTAACAATGTCTGATCTGTGTTTTATGCCTAGCAGTAAAACTGCTACTTCACTGGATATGAGTACTTCACTTTAGTACAAAATATCTATATATCTTTTCCTGAAATGATATTACAAATGTATTATATTCCCAAAGCAAGATATGAAGTTACCCATCACTACACATCCTTACTATCACTTCATATTCACAAATTTTTCCATTTTAATGGAGATTGAACTTTAATTTGCATTTATTTGATTCCAATATGTTTTAAAACATTTCCATTATTTAATTTTAATTGAATTTACCTTCTCTGAAGTACTTTAATCACAATTCTATTTTTTGGCTTTTATACTGTTTTGTAAGCTTTCATGATAACAGCCTACTGTCATAAATTTATGTGTCAAATATTGCAGTGAAATATACATATTGCCAACACTGTCTGCCACTTTATGGCTTATTATTTTATTCTTTTATGTGGCTGGACTTGGTTTTAAAATCACATCTATCAATAAATATCTGAATATTTTTTCCCTTCTAGTGTTCTTATGTTTTCTTTATATTTTTGCTAACATTTCAGATGAATATTTAGCTCATCAATATCATTTCCATTCTTTATATTTATAAAACAATCCATTTGTTCTTTATTCTTTTGATTCAGATTTTAATTGATATTCATAAATAGTTTGAATAGTTTTTAAAATAAATCTATTCCAAACTTTTATTTTTTCCTAATGGATCATTTGGTCCATATGGAATTAAAGTAATAACTGACATTTCAGTTAAGTGTAGTATTTCATTTATGCATTTTTTCCTATCTACATTTCTTATCTCTTTAGTTTTTCTATTAGAACGTTTTCGTTGTTGTTGTTGTTGTTGCTTTTGGCCCCTTCACTAAAAGCTTTATATTTGTTCCATAGTTTAGCTTCAAAAAAATGAATGGATTAATTGTTGTAAAAATATAAAAAATGCAAGTGATATTAATGAGCTAAATATTATAACTATAAAGAAAATACTAGAACACTAGAGGAAAGAAATAGTCCGAAGATTTATTGAGGAATGTAATTTGAAAACCAAGTACAGCCACATGAAAGCAAAAAAAATAAAAGAAAGCCATAAAGTGGTAGACAGTATTGATAATATGTTTATTTCACTGCAATATTTGACACACAAATTTATGACAATAATAGAGGCCCGATACATGAAATTTGTGCAAGGAGCTTGGCCCTGCTGCCCCAGCAGCTGGGGGCCTCTGCCTGGGGCCCCACCTGCCATGGTGGCCAGGGGACTCTACCGGCCTCTGCCTCAGCCCCCACCGCCATCGCTTTGTCTGGAAGGTCATCTGGAAGGACATCCAATCTAATTAGCATATTACCCTTTTATTATTATAGACTAGAGACCAAATGCAAAAAAATTTGTGCAAGAGTAGGCCTTCCTTCTCCAGGCTGCCGACACTGACTTCCCTCTGGCACCCACGACCCGGGCTTCCCTCCTCTGACCGCCCACAGGCACTCAGGACCTGGGCTGCTTCCCTCCTCCAGCTGCACACAGTCACCAGGGACCTGGGCTGGCATCCCTCTGGCCCCAGCTTCATCAGGAAGGATGTCCGGAATGATGTCCAGAAGACATCTGGTCTAATTAGCATATTACTCTTTTATTATTATAGATATTTTATCATGAAAGCTTACAAATCAATATGAAAACCAAAAAGCAAAATCATGAGTAAAATATTTCATAGAAGGTAAATTCAATTAAAAATGAATAATGGAAAGGATGGGGGGAAAGGGGAACTTATGCAATACTTTCCACAATAAATAATTATTTTAAAAAGTTAATAAAAATAAATAAATAAAAATCAATTTTCTCCCAATAATACATTTAGAACATTTTATATTATTTGCATACTTTACGACTTACAGGTCATTTTTTCTCATAACTTTTAATTCTATCCTATTTTAAATCAAACTTCACAAGGCATCATTATTATTTACCCTCATATTTTAACACTTTACCTTTACATTTATTTTCTTATTCCAGCAGTAAGCATTCTCCTTCTGCCTGAATTATTTTTATATATTATTTAGATTTTTACTTATCAAAGCTTTACTGTAATTGACTCATAAGTGTGTGTGTGTGTATGTGTGTGTTTGTATTTTAGAAATGTTTTTATTTTATCCTCATTTTTGTAATCCACTTTTGCTAATATTAGGAGTCCAGGTGGATATTTTTATCAGCTCACTCAAAAAGTAATCCTAGCACATTCAGGTTTCCATTAGATTGCAAAATGTCCTCAGTGTTTTAAAGTAATCTATCTTTTTTCTTAGGCTACTTTTACAGTCAGTTCTTATCTTTTGTTTGTTTCTTTTCTTTCTTTTATTTGTGTGAAAATATTTTTATTTAATGCAGATTCATGGTAAAATTGCATCTGGTACCTGGTCTTTCTTTATCACCAGATAATTCTATGTTATTATTTCTTTGAATAATTGCCCCTGTTTTAATCTTTCTTTCCTCTTTTGTTAATATTCCACATAAATATATCTTAGTTTTTCTAATCTTTTTATTACATTAAAATTGTTTGTCTCTGAGCTGTATTCTGGATAATTCTTCTTATTTTATTTTATTATTTTTTTATTCATTTTTACTCTTAAATTACAGTTGAGGTACAAAATGATAGATTAGATGTACAACCTTGTGATTATACATTTATACAACTTATGAAATAATCACCCTGATAAATCTAGTACATATCTGGCACCACACAGAGTTATTACAATATTTTTTACTATTTCCTATGCTGTACTTTATATCCCCATGACTATTCTATAACTACCAATTTGTACTTCTTAATCTCTTCCAGGGCCACCTGGCATAAACTACAGAGCATTCTGCAGATGGTTGCTAGTTGAGAGGTGCCTGGGAGAGGCCAAGTTGCAAACCCAGGCTGGCTGCTGTTAGTGCCATGACTGGGACCACTAAGCGGAGGCCAGATGCTGCTTATTTGAGAGATTTTAGGAAAGTCTATAGCATGAGCCAAGATGGGCCATTTGTGTAGAAAGCCACTGGAAATGATTTTGGTGGGTCCGAAAGTTGGATGGGGTGGGTCTCAGGAAATCACCAGAGTGGGGCTAAAAGTGATAGTCCGGTTAATGAAAACTCAGATATGGCTCTGTGGTGGGAGGGCTCAGAAAAGGTACAATGGCAGCCACCAGCACTTCTGTCTGAGATAAAGCTACTCTTACAGCCCTCATCATTAACCCAGACAATTCATATGCTCCACATATGTCCCTGGCACCTTTTGAGCTGCAGCCCCAGCACTGGAGCTCCGAGTGAGTGAGTCTGAGTAAGCCCATGCACAGGCCCTTTAAGAGGAAAGCCTGGGACTCTAGTAGCCCTCCATCTCACTCAGCCACAATCCCTACTTTGTTTTGGTTTTTTTTGTTTGTTTGTTTTAATCCTCACTTGAGGATATGGGTTTATTGATTTTGGAGAGAGAAAGGGAAAGTAATTTGATAGATTGTCTTTCTGGAGAGTTGTCATGATTGGACTGAGAGCCATCTTTTGAATATGATAGAGGTGTAAAGACAGATATAGTTGCAATCTGTCTTCTCGAAGGTTACCTCCTGTATGCACCCTGGCCAAGGATCAAACCTGCAACCTTGGTATGTGCTCTGACAGGAATCAAAACACAACCCTTTGGTGCACAAAATGTCACTCCAAGCAAGTAAGTCACACTGGCCAGGCATCCCTGCTGGTTTTTACAGCCAGAATTTATGGAACATTGTCTTCCTGGCACTGGAATCCTAGGCTGGGGGGGCCTGGTGTTGGGTTTGGGACCCCTTGCTCTTCAGGGCGAACATCCAAAGCTGAGATATCTCTCCTGGTTTCAAACTGTCGTGAGTGTGTGTGTGTGTGTGTGTGTGTGTGTGTGTGTGTGTGTGTCCATCCCATTCCCCATCTCTCCCCCTCCTATCTGTCTCAATCTTTCTATCCTTAGTTTGTAGGATTTCTGTTCAATCAGGTTTCAGGAATTTTTAAATTGATGGTTCTTCAGTAATTTAGTAATTTTGATGTGGTTGTGGGAGATTCTGAGTAAGTAGTTTACCAATGACACAATCTTGACCAGAACTTTCAATTTCTTCTCTTTTATCTTCCTGTTCACTGATTCCCACCTTGGTTGTATGATATTTGTTGCCAACTGGCCACTGAATTCTTATTTTGTGTATTTCATTTTTCTTTCTTAACTATGTGGTATGTTTATAATTTTCTTAATTTTATAGATAATTTAAATTTGTGCATTATTTCTTTAAAAATGTGATATTTAATTATTTTATATTCTATGTCTAATAATTCCTAATCTGAGGTATTTTCATATATGCTATCTTTTGTTCCTAATTTTCTTTAATGGGATGATGCTTACATAATTTTGTGGTTCTCTTGAGACCTTGAATGAAGATCATTCCTTTCAGAGAGAATTGTCATTTGCTTCTGCAAGATACTCAAGTCTTTGGAAGTCAGAAATTTTCTTAAATGATCATATATTATGGCATTAAAAATTCTCGCCTCCTCCTCTCCCTGCCCCAAATAAATCCTTGAGAGAGATGATCTGTAGCCACAATTTCTCAAGAACTTTATTTTCTGTTATTTCTTTCTTTTTTCCTTCCTTCCCTCCTTCTTTCCTTTCAATGACATATTGATGATTGGACTTCATCAAATTAAAATCTTCTGTACTTTAAATGAGTTAGTTAAGAGAATGAAGATCCTGGCCTGGTAGCTCAGTTGGTGAGAGCATAGGCCTACATTGAGGGTTTGATCTCCAGTCAGGCGGGGCATATACAAAACTCAACCAATAAATGCAAAATAAGTGGGGGGAAAAAACTCTCTCTCTCCCTTCTCTTTATCGAAAATCAACCAATGAATAAAAAAGAGAATAATAAAACAGACCACAGATTGGATGGAAATATTTACAAATAATATGTCTCATAAACAGCATATAAAGAATTCTCAAGGGATAGGGGGTAATGTGGGGATAAGGACACATATGTAATAACTCAATAAAAAATATATATATATAAAAAAAAACAGTTTAGAGCAAAAAAAGAACTCCCAAAACTCAGTAATTAAAAAATAGGCAAAAATGATTTAAACTAATACTTTACAAAAAAAAATATACTGATGGTAAATAAGGACAGGAAACCATGGTTTATATTAATGGCATTAGGGATATATAAGTTAACTCACAATGAAATACCATTATACACTTATAAGAATGACTGAAATTAAAAAGATTGCCTATAGCCCTCGCTGGTTTGGCTCAGTGGATAGAGCATCAGCCTGCAGACCCAAAGGATCCCTGGTTCGATTCTGGTCAAGGGCACATACTTTGGTGGTAGGTTTCTTCCCGGCCAGGCCTCTTCTGGTGGGGGCTCCTGCAGAAGGCAACCAATTGATGTGTTTCTCTCACATTGATATTTCTCTCTGTATTTCCCTCTCTCTTTCATGCCCTCCACCACTCAAAAAAAAATCAATGAAAAAATATCCTCTGGGGAGGATTTTTTAAAAAAAAGATTGACTATACAATTGTTGTCAAAGATGTGTAGATACTGGAATTTTCATGTAATATGAGGCTACCTGTGATTTTATTTGTGTATAAATATTTACTGTATAACAAACCACCACAAAACAGTGATTTGTAACAATATTATTTGGATTTAATGTCTCATTTATTTTGTTTCCTGTTTTTTTTATTGAATTTATTGGAGTGACATTGGTTAATAAAATTATATAGATTTTAGGAATACAATTCTACCATACACCATCTGTGTAGTGTATTGTGTGTTTATCACCCTTCCATCATCATCTCCCTCGTTCCCTTCTATCTTCCATCCCTTCTCTCTGGCAATCACCGTCCTGTTTTCTGTGTCCAAAGTCTTTCATTTTCCTTTGCTTAACTCCTTCACCATTCTCATCTGGCCTCCCCTGGTCCCCTGTGACAGTCATCAGCCTGTTCTGTGATTGAAGGGAATTGCCCTGACAGTTCTTTCCATGAAACACATTTAAGTCCCCCTTCTCAGTCAACAGACATCCATCATTACATATTTGGTTAGAACTTGCTGGGCTCCTTTTCTATAAACAAGCCAAGCATATGCAGGGCTGGCTTCTGGAATGCTAGTCACTTTAGATTCAGTGAAGTGTTGGGTTTTTTTTGTTTGCTCCCCCCCCACCCCCCACCCCAGAATAAGCACATTTCTTTTTATCACACTAAGGATTCATTCATTTTTTCTTTCATTTTTAATGATATATAACTGGCATATTTCACTGTATATGTTTAAGGTGTGAAGCATAATGATTTGACTTTCATACATTGAAAAATGATTACCATAATAACTTTAGTTAACCTCCATCACCTCATATAGTTGCCATGAAAAAAAAAAAGAAAAAAATTTGGTTTATTTTTCCTTTGTGATGAGAACTTTTAGGATTCACTTTTTTAGCAACTTTCAAATATAGCCATAGGAGATAGACAGTTCTTGTTTAGGCCAGCTTGGGGCTGGGTGATCTTGGAGGGCATTGTTCATAATTTTGGTGTTTGGCATGCTGGAGGGTCTGTTAAGAAAATAACTTCTCAAGAAGATCTTCCAGCTTAATAATTTATTTAGGTGGTTTTTTTCCGTATTTTTATCACTTTTTGAAAAATGTATTTTCAATACTTTGTTTCCACGTGAGTATTCATAATTGCAAAAATGAACTCAATGCCCTCCGTAGCTTCCTTTGGCCTATTATAAGTCTGTAGGGCTTGTCACCGTCTTTGTAATAGTGGTTGTACTTCCTGATTGCCTAATTATTTTTCCATCAGTGCGTGTCCCTTGATGAGATTAGCTACTGTGGCAGTTGATGTGAACCTGAAAAGAGTGGCGGGAGTCCAGGTCTCTCCTGGTGCCTTTTGGTGAATTTCAGTTGATGTGTGGCTTAAGCAGACAGCCTCAGTGCCACAGCCTGGGCCTGCCCACCTCCCCTGACAGTAAGCCACACCCTGCCTTGTACCTTCAGCCTAGGCACTTTTTGTGTGTGTGTGTGTGTGTGTGTTTTCAACAGCGTTTTTTCTTTCACCATCTCTGGCTTATCAGATAGACACTCATGCTTATAGATACGTCCATCCTTCAGTTGTGACATATGGATCTCTTTACTGCCATTTTCCTCCTATAGCAAGTCAAGAGTTGCCTTTTTTATTTCTTCCCCAGTATAATATTATCTTAAAAATCATGTTTGTTTTTATGGAGATAGATTTGCCATATGACATCATATTAGTTTCAGATGGACAACATAACGGTTCAATATTTGCATTTTGTGAAATGCTCACCACAATAAGTATAATTAACACCTATCGCCTTACATAGGTACATTTTTTTTTTCTTGTGGTAAGAACTTTTAAGATCTTCTCAGCAACTTTCAAATATAAAATACAGTATTCTTAACTATGTCACCATGCTCTAGGGTAACATCCCTACGACATTTATTTTATAACTAGACGATTGTACCTTTTGAGCACCTTCAAAAATTACTATTAATGTATCCTTTTTTATCCTTCCCTGTGGCTTTTGTGGCATCTCCAGTGATGGGTTTGTCACAAAAGACCACTAGCAGCCCCAATTTTAGTTTGTTACTTGTCATTTATTAAAAATCTACATCACTGCTAGACCATACTTGAATGGCATAAAGATCTTTATTTCTTATCATGGTCACAAGTTAAGTTACATGATGATAAATATAAGCTGGCACCATGTTAAAATATATGGGATTCCCAATTTTACGTTTTAGTCATGGTTCTTAAACTTCAGTATGCATTTTCATTACACTGAAGACTTGTTCAAATGCATGTTCCTAAGTCCTAATACCAGAGTGGCCGACTCTGTACACCTGGGGTCGTGCCAGAGAACTTGTGTTTCTCACAAGTTCCCAGACTGGGCTGCTGCTGCTGCTACTGTATTGTTGCTATAAAATAATGAGGTTTGCCTTGGGCACTTACTTTAGCATAACACAAAGGCAATTTCATCTGAGGTCAGGGCTTACTTTACTGCCAGCCAGGGAACTTTCAAGACTCTTGATTATCCTCTTAGTATTCCTGGATGATTTCAAACTGTTTTTACTGTAGTCAGTATGATATAGCTACATGCATAACCTGTGCGCAAATCCTTCCTTTAAGCATTCAGCTGGTAGGAGATCCTTATATGCAGAGTGAGAGGACGAGGGAGAAAGAGAAGGGGATGGGCAGAGAGAGAGGGGAGAGATTTTAAGGGATTGTTTCACATGATTTGGGGGAGCTGTCAAGTTCAAAATCTGCAGGGCTGGCAGCAGGCTAGACATTAGGCAAGAGCGGATGTCGAAGTCATGAGTTGAAGGTAGTCTGGAAGCAGACTTCTTTCCTCCCAGGGGGCCCTCCGTGTTTTGCTTTGTTTTTTAAGGTCTTTGACTGGATAAAGCCCACCCACCTTGTGGAGGGTAACTGCTTTATTCAAAATCTACTGATTTAAAAGCTGATCACATGAAAACATATTTTCACAGGAACATCTTGGCTAGAATTTGGCCCAAAATTGGGTACTGTCTGATAGCATAGTTGGTGCATACAATTAACCGTTACTCTGTTTGACGTCAAGTTTGGATTATTCGATGATAAATTCCAGCAGAAGATCTGAGTGAGAAAGCATGAGGTCAGGGAATTAGCACCTGGTTTCCTACTGGATTTATTTTTAATATATTTTATTGATTTTTTTCAGAGAGGAAGGGAGAGAGATAGTTAGAAACATCGATGATAGAGAAACATCGATCAGCTGCCTCCTGCACACTCCACACTGGGGCTGAAGCCCACAGCCCGGCCTGTGCCTTATGCCTGCCTCTGACAGACTGAGCTGGGGACTTGAAGTATTAGTGAGACTTATTATTGTGTATCTATTTATACTTTATGCATTATTTTTTAATATTTTATTTATTTTTTACAGAGAGGAAGGGAGAGGGATAGAGAGTCAGAAACATCGATGAGAGAGAAACATCAATCAGCTGCCACTTGCACACCCCCTACTGGGGATGTGCCTGCCACCAAAGTACATGACCTTTGGCCGGAATTGAACCTGGGACCCTTCAGTCCACAGGCCAACACTTTATCCACTGACCCAAACCGGTTAGGGCCCTACTGGATATCATAGACTTCACAGTTCCTGCCATGGAGACTGCCTTTCCACGTTCACTAATTACCTGCTCTCCTCTGTTCATTCCCACAGTGAAGTGGTAACAGACCCTCCCTCCCACCTTCTGTTAGTATGGTGATAGCATACTGCCGTTTATGATTTACCGGAACTCTCCTCATATCTTTGAAAATAACCCATTTATTACTCTCCTCAAATTACTCGAATTGATCATGCCTTTTTTCTTTTTCTTTCCGCACTGAACAGACAAAATGGACCATGGGCCTGGGAGTTTGTAGACTGCTCCATGGATACTTGAATCTCTTGCAGCAAAGCTTTCCATGTTTCTCCCACTTTCAAAAAATCTCCTTTTCACATGGTGCTTTCCATTGTTCAAAATGATTTCCAGTTTTACCTTTGAAGCCCCTTGTTTGCAAGGATATCATTTCTCAATTCTCCCCTGACTGTTAACACCATGAAACAGGATTGATACTAGGAGGCACAACGAATACTGAACTTGAGCTGAATACTAGTACAGGAAATAGAAAACAATCTTCACTATCAAACTGTTTCAATCATACCGGGCTCTGTTGGAAGAAAAGAAAAAAGACTCAGCAGTTGGTGTTATTTATGCAATTGCAATGGAAATATGGTCCTTTATTCACTTTTTTTTCTTTCCCCAGAGCCATCACTTTACTCTTTTATTTTTTTTAATATATTTTTATTGATTTTTTACAGAGTGGAAGGGAGAGGGATAGAGAGTTAGAAACATGGATGAGAGAGAAACACCGATCAGCTGCCTCCTGCACACTCCCCACTGGGGATGTGACCGCAACCAAGGCACATGCCCTTGACCGGAATCGAATCTGGGACCCTTGAGTCCGCAGGCCAACGCTCTATCTGCTGAGCCAAACCGGTTAGGGCCACTTTACTCTTTTAAATAGTAAGTACAGGGGTGGGCAAAAGTGGGTTTACAGTTGTGAGTATATGAAACAATTCACATGTGAATGTTCCCACCCCCCTATATTGCTTCTTTTTTTAAAATATGTTTTGATTGACTTTAGAGTGAGAGGGAGAGAGAGAGAAACTTTGATGAGTGAGAAACATTAATTGACTGTCTCCTGCAGGCCTCTTATTGGGGATTGAGCTGGAAACCCCAGCATGTTCCCTGACCTGGAATGGAACTGGGGGCATCTTGGTGCATAGGATGATGCTCAACCAACTGAGCCACACTGGCCAGGGTGACACATTGCTTCTTGCCTTGTTTGACAGAATTGGTGTGGCCAGCACTGCATCTGGACTTTTTTCAAAGATCAGAGCAACCTTCTCCACTCCTACTTGCAGCTCAGCTCACTTCTCCCAACATTCCTTCCGTGTGACCCAGCTGCCATCTTGCCTCAGTAGCTGGACAGTCAATGATAGAATTTTCATAAGACTTTTATACAAAAAGTGAGAAACAATAATTTGTGAATTTCCTATAGAGTTTAGGTTAAAGTTGGTAACATACATTAACGCTACAACAGATGCAGTCTTTCTGCATGCTTCTTCTTTTCCAAATAAAGTGTTTGGAACCAATTAGCCTAGAAGGTCATAAGAATGTTATGATTATTTATCTAAACTCATTTTAATAACACCTAATAAATTTGTACCTACTAGCAGTAATATAATTTCACAGCAATTATTCTTGTTTCCTATAGTTAGATTGCTTTTAGAGATTAACAATTAAATGATCCCTGATAATAGTGATTTGTAAAATTTAAATGTTAATCTTTGAATACAAATATATAAATGCTTTATAAGCATATGAACTGACTTCCTAAGGATGTCACAAAGTGCAATGGACTGTGTGGCATAAATAACAGCAGTGCCAGTGCACTTGGTCACAGTTCTAAGGAGGCTTGTAGTCCAAGATCAAGGGGTAGATGGCTCACTTTCTCTGAGGCCTCTCTCCTTAGCTAGCAGATGTTGCCTTCTCACTGTGTCCTCTGTGTGTGCACATCCCAGGTGTCTGTGTGAGTGCCTAAATTTCCTCATTTTATAAGGACATCAGTTCCAGTGGTTCTCAACCTGTGGGTCGCCAACCATGAAAATACATCCTGCATATCAGATATTTACATTACGATTCATAGCAGTAGCAAAATTACACTTATGAAGTAGCAACGAAAATAATTTTATGGTTGGGGGTCACCATAACATGAGGAACTGTATTAAAGGGTTGCGGCCTTAGGAAGGTTGAGATCCACTAATGGACCCACCAAATGACCTCATTTAACTTGGATTACCAATTTAAAGATCCTTTTTCTAAAGTACATTGGCATTAGGGTTTTCAAACAATGAATATTGGGGGTATATGATTCAGGCCTAAACACTATGTATCAGGGGAAATAAGGATATAAACCAGCATGTGCTCATTTGTGCAAAAGGAGTATAAAAAGGATAAATGGAAGATTACTGGGATATTTTCCTACAAGGGTGTGTAGTAACGGGATGGTGAGGGTGACAATGAGCCATAATAGAAGGGATGGGCAGAGGTGACATTCCCAGAGTTTGTCTTTCTGCACAGCTCTGACCTTTGGGGGCAAGTTAATGTTTTAGTTAGATAGATGATAAATAGATGTAGATAGGTAGGTAGATATATAGATAGATGATAGATGGATGGATAGATAGATGGTGGATGGATAGATTGAAGATAGATAGATAGAAAGATAGATAGATAGGTAGATAGATAGATAGATGATAGATAGATAGATGAGATAGATAGATAGATAGATAGAGAGATAGATAGAGAGATAGATAGATAGATAGATAGATAGATAGATAGATAGATTTACATACATAATGGAACCACCACAAGGGGAGGAAGAAAACATAAAACAAAATAAAACATATAGAAATAAACTGTATCTCAAATGACTAACATGTTTGGTAAACATGCTGATGTCTATATGTATTTATTCATCTGTACATCTACTTTTTGAATATATTCATTAGTAGTACTTTCTAAAAATGTAATATATGAAATACTTATTTTTTTCTTTATGTTTCTAACCCATTTGTTTTTCATATTTCCTGTAAAGATGTTTTTGCAGTTCTCACTTGCTTCTTATTTTTGCTTAAAAAGCACTTACAAGCTATAATATATTTATGAAATTAAAATTATTTTTACTTATTATTATTTTATTATTTCTATATATTGAATATAATATATTCAGTAATATTAGCATTAATATGTTAGTGTTGATGCTTCCTTAAATTTTATTTATATGTATATAATTATGTTTCTATATGTTTATTTTGGACATATTGCAATTATTTCTATCATTCATAAGTGACTATTCTGGCCATATTTGAATGCTTTATTTATACTATATTTTCATAAAAAATTATATATATATATGTCAATGAATATATATATTTATAAAAATAGAACATATGTTAAATATTTATAATTTATGAAAATTATAGTAACTATTTCTGGACTCTTTATTTGGTTCTTTATTTGACTCTTCACTTTCTCTAATATCATGGAGAGAAAACATGATTTATAAGAGCATAAACATTTTCTCATTGTATGAAAAAATATTCAATAACTATACCAATTTTCTATTTTATTATAATTTTTAAAATTTCTTTGTAATAATAGATTACAGTGAAAACTTAAAAGTACATTTTAAAATATTCAACAAAAATGAAAATTAATATATTGGCAGATACATTTAAAACATTTTCATACTTTTTTATGGTGGCAATTGTTGCTTCATGCAATTAAATTATTTGTGTATTCGCATTTCTCATTTTAAATAGCAACTTATTCTTTTTTTCTTGAAAAACTTAGGACTAGAGGTATACCTCATGATTAAAACACTTGTTAATATAATTTCATATTTAAACTCAAAATAGTGAAGAAGTAGAACGAATAATTGTCTATGTAAACATATACCTTTGTAGGTTTTTTTAAAAAATATATTTTTATTGATTTCAGAGAGGAAGGCAGAGGGGGAGAAAGATAAAAACATCAATGATAAAAGAGAATCATTGATGGCTGCCTCCTGCACACCCCCTACTCGGGATCAAGCCCACAGCCCAGGCATATGCCCTGATCAGGGATTGAACAATGACCTCCTGGTTCATAGGTCAATGCTCAACCACTGAGCCACCTTGGCCATGCTGAAGGGTCCTATCTCTCTCTGTCTCTC
>NW_006282396.1:2534623-2535903 GCF_000327345.1 Myotis davidii
ATTGTGGCTATCAATTGGAGGCTCACTCTGTATTCTTCTTTTCACACTTAATATGCTCTGACACACTCATCAAGGTTTTACTTTAAATAACACTCTATTCTGTTATTTTTTACATATGGAATGAGAAGTATGAAATGTAATACCTCAACATTTAAGATATTTCATATGAAAATGTAAGGATCGATAAAGCAAATGCATAGAGAAGAAGGACTATAAGGATATTACAAATTTTCATTGTCCTGGATTCAATTTGGATTCTATATTAATAGTGGTTATAAAACTGAAGAGAAGTGCTAAAGAATAGAGTAGAAAAGAAACTGTGTGTTACTTAGATAGATGGAATATATCTAAGAAATAAACCATTTACCAAATTGCTGAATCTCCTAGAATTTTTCATTGTGGATGGCAGTGTCATTTTTTCTTTTTGGACATTTGGAGAACACAATATGTATATTACAGTAAATTGGTGTGAACATGAATTTTGCTGTTATTTTTTAATTTAGTAAAAAAGTTAGCTGTCAACGGTTTTAGTTGATCATCTTATTTCTTTCTTTTAAATGCATCCTGCCTTAGCTACAGAGAATACTGCATCTTCTATCAATCACCTTGGAGATACTTGGACATTTTCTACCATGACTATTTAATATATTGACAGTTAAGATGTCAACTGGGATTGCAACTGACATAGAGTATAAATGTAAACACTTACATTTTAAAAACATAAACTATCATAACTATCAATCTAGTTGGGGAATGACATGAGCAATTTTGCATCTTAGAAAGTTAACTGCATCAGCAGAGAAAAGAAAGGTTAGAGTAATACTAGAGAAAAGTTTTATTTGTCAGTTGTTGTATTTGAGGTGAGATATGGTGATTTGAACTAAGGGAAAGGCAATAGAAATGGAAATAACAAAATAAATTGAAGCAATGTTAAAAGGGAAAGGGTTGGCAGAATATAGTGACTTATAGTTTGGAATGTGTGAGCCCAACTGTGGCCGTATTTCTGAATGGGGAGATCATGGTAACATTAATTGAAATAGAAAATACAGAAGCAGGAGTAGCCTTTGCAGACAGAATAATTATTTCTATTTGGGCACACTACATTTTAAAGAGCATTTTTTTAAAGAAAATTTGACATTTTTTCTCTGGGATTTTCTGCATTGACTCCAATTTAGCATTATTATTTACACAGATGTTTAAATTTTGTAGTTAACTTTTATTTAAGAAAAAGGATATATACTCATATATGTCAAAACTGATTAATTCTTCATAGGCATGAC
>NW_006282396.1:2536060-2536485 GCF_000327345.1 Myotis davidii
TCTAGTTTTTAAATTAGTGCTTTTCTCATATTCCATAACCACTGCTCTCCCCTCTGCCACAAATGGCTCCTACATCAACCAGCTTCAGCGACTTCACCAAAGTCAATAATTTTAATTATATTTAACCTAGTTCTAGGATTACATTTTATTGTTTATTAAAATTGGGAAATATTTCAAGTAGATCATTTCCCTAAGCCATGTATTATGTTAGTTGATCATTTAGCTTCTGCTGCCACTTCATCTTCTCCACTTTCAAGTAATCATAATTACTATCTTAAAATAAGTCATTGCTTCCCTATAATGTCACCAGAAATAAGAATCTTAAACCTTCTACAAAACTGCTAAACATTTCATTACTGTCCATTGAGCACCTAGAATTTAACCACCCTAAGAATATATTAGCTCTCCCTGAGCGTTTTCCCTAC
>NW_006282396.1:2536514-2538693 GCF_000327345.1 Myotis davidii
TCTCACACCACTTGTTAAAAGGGATCTATAATACAGCTGTAATATTTGCAAAATGTGGATTAAATATACCCAGCACATATTTATTAGTCTCTATGGGTTTTCACTTGCTCTTCTTAGTATTTTCAATAACTATAAAGTGTGTTGTTATAGTTTAATTATTTATTTTTACTTTTTATGTTTACATTTATCCATTCTTATTCTCTTGGAAAATTTAGTAGATTTTTAGAAAAGAAGATCGGAAAGTTGTATCCATGCAATCTTTTTCAAGAAGTCATATCTGATTAGATTTATGTTTTTAATTTTTATATATTTGCCAATGTAGTCGTTTTTCAACTAATAATGCCGTTTGCTTGGTGAAGACTCATGTAATAAATGATAACGTTGGTTTCTCTTTTCCAATACTTATTTCCCTTCTGTTTCTTTATTTCCTTTATTTTCACCATTGGATAGTCCCAATTATATCACTCATAAATTTTATGTTAAAATCATTTGAGTTTAATTCTGCTGCCCATAATCAAAACTGGACTAGAGGGATTCTAGAAATAGGAATGCAAGTTCCCAAAGCTTCTCATTGAAGTCATCGAATGCAGAAATTCTTCCCACATTGTGCTCTACATCCTTCTTTGAGACTTTTGTCCTCATAGTTGAAGGATGATTCCTGAACTTCTAGATGTCACATTGAAATCTCAGTAGGAAACAATAAAAGAAAAAGAGAAATATTTAGTAAAAATTTCTTTTCGATATTTTGCCTTTTTCATTTGTAAAGGATACCCTCCTCAGGAATATATACTTGTTTTTCGGGATCACTTGAGGAATCTATTTATTAATAAAGAGAATTGGATCACATGTAGAAATTAGAAGAGATTGCTATAACACTGCATACAACATTGGCTACAGATTGTCTTTTGAAAATTGTTATGACATATTTTTATTATCACATTGTCAAACATTTTATAAAATTTGTAAGTGTGTGTTAAAATGTTATTTTATCTACTGAGATAAGAAGCAGACTGTTTACACACTTTCATGAAATTACATAGGAAATAAAATATATTTTCAACAATCTCTACTACTTTCTCATGATTTATAATTGTAACTATTTACTTGCTCTTAAGTGAGGATTGTCTCCTTATTTCTTTAGTTTTGTTATTTTGTTAAGTGTCACTTTAGACTAGTTGTAAGTGAATATGTCTCCTTCCCCCAATTTATATTTATTTTTTGTGCTCTAGGAAATTTTAATTACTATGACATACTTCGTTTATAGATTTTGACTATAAGCAATTGAAAAAACATTCGGTTTGAAAAAATATTTTATTGTAATTCTATAAAACAGGACCTTGGTTTAATTAATTTTTCTACTTCAATAAATATAGGCCATTAACAGTACACCTGCAAAGTAACACCAATAATCATTATTTTTATGAACTTTTAAAGATGAGAGTATATCAAATTTACATATTTTTGCTTAATCTCCTCTGTATCTAATATTTGATCTGCTTATCTTTTTCTAATATTGTTTAATATTTTTAGGCTTTTTTATTATAAAAACTATACAATTTTGTTTTTAGATTTAATTATTTTGGTGTAATCAAAAAGACAGACATAGTTCTCAATTATATGTTTTCCTTTGTCTTGTTTAGTTCTAATTGTCTATATACTCTTTATTTGAAATTAAATTAGTCACCACCAAAATGTTCTCATTATTTCACATTACTAAATACTTGTTTCTCCATTTCTTAACTGCTCCAAACAGGATTAATTTAGCTGTTTCCTCTCTTTCTTTACTCCTTTTTTTCCAGCCTTCCAGATTTCCATTTATAGATTTTAAATTTAAATAGTTAACTGTTAATTACACTTTCAGTGGAGTCTCATAAAAAACATGAGCAGTATTATCCACTTTGTTATATTGTGTTGTAATTTACTTCTAAATTTTTTCTAATAAGCTGAGTTCAGATTCAGAAAGATAAAGGCTTCCAACTAGCTCTTTCCTTTTCTTTTCTTTTTTTTTACTTTCTTACCCAAATAGCAAAAAGCTAAGAAAATTTTACTCTCTTGTTACAGAGTTTAGTTTTGTATCATATTTACTTTTACCAACACTATAAATTATTGTCTCAGCATTTAGCAAATCTACATATTTGTATAGTTAGGAGGTATACAGGAAGTGAGAAAAAAAGAAACA
>NW_006282396.1:2538959-2543868 GCF_000327345.1 Myotis davidii
AATAACAAACTGGCCAACAATTTAGAGATAATAGAAATATATGGATATACCACCTATAGAATTAATACTTGGTTTATATTTAAAACTGTCAGTAAAGTGTATTGGCCTCCCTGCTTTACTCTAAAGTAATCCAAATTCAGACTTTTAAAAGGAAACAAATGTTCCATTTATACCTTTTACTGAATTTATCAGAGGATTTTATATGAATACATATCACAATCCATATATGTCTTTAAATGTAATGTTGGCCTTTCAGTCAAATAGTGGTGTAGTTAAGCAGAGTGCTTACCCCCTCCCACTACCACATCAATGTTACAACTAAAGCAAAGAACAGCCATCATTCAGAACCACCTGAAATCAAGCTGAATGGAAGTCCTACAACTAGGGAATTACGTTGAGACTAAGAGAAGGAGCAAAGACAGAATAGACTGGTTTCACGCTAACTGTAGAGGATAAAAACTAGGTGGGGTATCTCAGATGTGGATATTGTTCCTAAAAAGCGAGTGGTCTCAGCCCCACAACAGCTCCCTTCCCTGTTCAGGGCTCCAGTGCCAGGAATATAAGACCCCATAACTTCTGGCTGTAAAAACCAGGAAGGATTGAAGCTGAGGGAGACAGGAGCTGCTGGAGTCCCAGGCAGTTCCTTTTAAAGGGCTCATGCACAAACTTACTAGGTCTCAATCCTTCTGAGCTCCAGCATATAGAAATTAGCTTGAAAGGAACCAGAGACATATGGGGAGGAACTGAATTTTCCAGCCTCAGGACAAGAGCATCAAGGGCAGCTTTCTCCTAGACAGAAGTGCTTTCAGAGACCATTGTTCCTTTGATGAGCCCTTCCCCCACAGAGTGGGAAGATAAGCACCATATCTGAGACTCCAATCAACCTGGTTCACACTATTTGCCCCACTCTGGTTATTTCCTGAAGTCCTGCCTCCACAACTTTTTGACCCACCCAGCTGTTTTCAATAGCTTTTCCATACAAATGTCATGTCTTGGCTAATGCTTCTAAATATGCCAAAATCTCTCAAACAAGCAACATCTCACCTGAGCAGGCCTTAACTTCTCACTAAGTGGCCCCAGGCCTGAAACAAGCAGCAGTTGGCCTTCATTCATAGCTTGATCTCACCTGGGCACCTCCAAGCCCAGCAAAAATAGCATCTACCTACAGATCACTTTGTAACTCATGCAGGGTCACCCCAGGAAGAACATAGGTGGCAGCTGCCTTTGGCCTGTACCTCCCAGAGGACCCAGAGCCAACACACCAAGTGGTCATATTCAGACCACTTAAAGCATCACCATCCAACAACCTCCACAAGTGACACACTCAATGTCTGGACTTAGAGGGCAACAGAGCCCTGCTGAAGTAATTCCTGTTCTGTGGGGTGAGCCCTGCAGAGCTGATCATTCACCATGGTTAGAGTCAGTGGTCAGTGGTTACAGCCTGCAGGTAAATTCCTCCCATTTATGTGCCAACAGCAATCAAGGCTCAATTACAAGAGGAGGGTGTACACAGTGTGTATCATGGGGGTGCTCCTTGAGTGCCCAGCTTGCTCCCCAGGGACACTGTGCCTCTGGACCCTATAGGATGTCTACTACATTAGCAATGCTACCAACTCTAGGAGATGTAGCAGCTCTACTTATGCATAGAAATAAATAGGGAGGGCAGCCAAATGAAGAGACAAAGTAACATGGCTGAAATGAAAAAAAATAGAACAAAACTCCAGAAAAAAAAACTAAACAAAATGGAGACCAGCAATCTACTAGGTGCAGAATTCAAAACACTGGTTATAAAGATTCTCAATGAATTTAGTGGGAACCTAAACAGCATAAAAAAAGAACCAATCAAAAACTAAGGTGAACTAACTGAAATGAAGAATAATTTACAAGGAATTGTGAACAGTAGAGCCGATAAATCCAAGAATCAACTCAGTGATTTGGAATATTAGAAAGCAAAAACACCCAATAGGAACCAAAAAAAGAAAAAAAATCAAAAAAAAAAAATGAGGACTTCTGGAACAACTTCAAACATGGGGGTGCTGAAAATAGAAAAATGAAAGCAAAAAATGGAAAACCTATTTGAAAAAATAATAACAGAAAACTTCCCTAACTTGGTGAAGGAAGTAGACATGCCAATCCAGGAAGCTCAAAGAAGTTAACAAAAATGTTTCTAAGCTTGATGATAGCTATATATTTTTAAAATCAAATACCATTACAGACAAAAATTATAATGTCTCTTTTTGTTTAAAAAACAGTTATTTTTAGTTGGAGGTTTTATTACTCCCACTTAAAATTATTACAAAAATATAAAAAGTTTTTTAATCAGTCAGCTTACATGTTTCTTAATAGAGATCACTTAAAAATATTTTTTATATCTGTTATAGATATTAATGCTAAATATTGGTGCCTCTTTTGTAATTCAATGACTTTTAAAAATTATTCATAAATGTCTGGGAATATGTTTTATATCTAAGTACATTTTTGATTTCCTTTTGAATTTAGAATCAATATAATATTTAAGATAATCCAATTACCAGAGTTTCAGTTTCCCAGCATATGACACCTGTCCAGAAACATCAATACTCATGATTGATAGGTCAGGCACTGGTCTCAAGAGAGTCTCACACTGGGACAGTGATTCTTCCTTAGGATCAACAAGAGTAAATACAAGCAGATGGAAGCCATGTGTTCTGGAGCTTTCATGTCACAATATGTCTGAATATATTTCCCAAATAATCCTTTGAGCTCAATATAATTCTGGTCTGATTCATGAATTATTCCTTCTTCCCTCACTCATATCACTTCTGCAAAGCCATTTTAGTGACTTTCTTTTTGTTACTTAAAAGGAAGGAAATTGCCCGAAAAAATCCTAACATTACACAAGAGGTATGAGTCCTTCTGTTGTTGCTAAAACTACAGAATGCTTATCTTTTCTTGATAAGTAAGTGATTTTCAAGTAGCTGAAAATAAACTATTATGAAAATTAAAAAAACAAACAAAAAACTAAAGCCTGATTATTGAACATGATTGGGTTTTGAGACTAAGGTCTTAGAAGATATATTTAGCAACTTGTAATAAAAAGTAGTATGTTGTCCCCTAGAGATTTTAAGTTGCTCAGCTATGTGTACCAGTGCATTTAAAGTTGCATAGTTTATTACTTTTCTATTTATTTTTTATTTAGATTATAGTTTGTGATGATTAACAATCCACATATTTAGAATTTTGCAGATATTTTATCAAATCATTCTCCATATTAATCATTTACTCTGAATTGCTAAGGAAAGTGAAATTAAGACTGTGAAATATTAGTTTTTATTTTGCATAATTTACCTACTCTCCATGAATATAGCAATGGACCTAAGTAGATACTTTTCAAAAAGAACATAAGGAAGGCCAAGAGACATATGAAAACATGCTCAAAGTCACCATCACACGCCTGTCAGAATGGCTATCATAATAAAATCAACAAACAACAAGTGCTGGTGAGCATGTGGAGAAAAAGGAACCCTCGTTCACTGCTGGTGGGAATGCAGACTGGTGAGGCCACTGTGGAAGACAGTTTGGAGTTTCCTCAAAAAACTAAAAATGGAACTCCCATTTAACCCAGTGATCCCACTTTTAGGAATATATCTCAAGAAACTAGAAACACCAATCAGAAAGGATATATGCATCCCTATGTTCATAGCAGCACAATTTACATTAGCTAAGATTTGGAAACAGCCTAAAGGCCCATCAGCAGATGAGTGGATTAAAAACTGTGGTACATCTACACAATAGAACACTATGCTGCTATAAAAAAGAAGGAATTCTTACCATTTGCAACAGCATGGATGGAACTGGAGAGCATTGTGGTTAGCCAGTGGTCGGCAAAGCGCGGACCCAGAGCCACATGGGGCTCTTTGGTCCCTTGAGTGTGGCTCTTCCACAAAATAGCACGTGCAGGCTCACACATACGGTGGAATTGAAACTTCGTGGCCCATGCGCAGAGGTAGGTTTTCGGCCTGGGTGAGTCTATTTTGAAAAAGTGGTGTTAGAAGAAGTAGGGGGTGTCAGTTGGTTGGGCAACAGGAGACTCAGCGCAGGGGAGGTACATCGTTTTGAGGTACGTTTGCTGAGGTTGACCCCTTCCAACTCTCTGAAACAAGTATACAAGATGAGTGTGGATGGGAGAGTTGGAAGGGGTCGACCTCAGCGAATGTACCTCAATCAGATTGAGGATGTTTCTAGCAAAAGCCAGCTTAGGAGTACCCTAATACTGTCTAATAAAAGACAAAAAGGGTAATTAACCGTACCTCCGCTACACTTCCCATTGGCTAATCAGTGAGATATGCAAATTAACTGCCAACCAAGATGGCAGCCGGCAGCCATGCAGCTGAAGCGAGAAGGAAGCTTGCTTGCTCTAGTGATGGAGGAACCCAAGGTTCCCCGCCTGCCGCAGCCTGCTCTAAGCTCCGAAAGTAACAGCTCCAAAAGCAACAAAGTTTCAATTATAGAAGCTAAACAAACTCAAGATACCTACTTTCAGCCAGCTGCGGCATCAGAGCTGGACGGCAACAAAGTTGCAATTATAGAAGCCAAACAAACCCCTGATACCTGATTTCAGCTAGCTGTGGCATCAGAGCTGGACAGCAACAAAGTTTCAATTATAGAAGCTAAACAAACTCAAGATACCTGCTTTCAGCTAGCTGTGGCATCAGAGCTGGACAGCAACAAAGTTTCAATTATAGAAGCCAAACAAACCCCTGATACCTGATTTCAGCTAGCCAAGGCCTCAGAGCTGGGAGCGCCAGTGATGGCATCAAAGTTTCAATTATAAAAGGTAAATAAATCTGAGAATAAAAAGAAGAAAAAAAAAGGAGCGGCTGGGAGCTTCCCTGGCTGGTCAGTCTGAAAACGGCCCTCAGCCCCTCAC
>NW_006282396.1:2543980-2547395 GCF_000327345.1 Myotis davidii
GGTCAAATAGAGAAGGGTAAACAAAGGCCAGAAATCTGCTTTCAGCAGCGGAGGTCTCATAGCTGGAGCCGAGACTCAGAGCTAAAGCTGGTGGCCTAGAATTAAAAAAAAGGAGAAAAGGACAGGTTGGGAGCTTCACTCACTTGCCAGCCTGAAAATGGCCCTCAGCCCCTCACCCAGACTGGCCAGGACCCCAGTGGGGACCCCCACCCTGAAGGGGGTGTGAGCAACTGCAAACAGCCATCAGCCCCTCATCCAGTCTGCCCAGGAACCCAAGCGGGACCCCCACCCTGATCTGGGACACCCTTCAAGGCAAACCAGCCCGCCCCCATCCGTGCACCAGGCCTCTACCCTATATAGTAAAAGGGTGATATGTCTCCCAGCACCGGGATCAGCGGAGCCGCGAGGCCTCCCGAACCCTGGATCAGCGGAGTCCCGAGTCCTCCCGGCACCGGGATCAGC
Organism: Myotis davidii; assembly: GCF_000327345.1. Lineage (NCBI taxonomy): Eukaryota > Metazoa > Chordata > Mammalia > Chiroptera > Vespertilionidae > Myotis > Myotis davidii. The sequence continues at coordinate 2,544,443 of NW_006282396.1, forward strand.
GGAGCTGCGAGGCCTCCTGGCCCCTGGATCAGTGTGACAGGGGGTCAGCGCCCAAACTTCCCGATCGCCCTGCGGCTCTGTGTGTGACAGGGGGCGTGCACCGGGCCTTTAGTTAAGTTAATAACAATGTAACTACTTATATAGTTTAAGTTTAAAAAATTTGGCTTTCAAAAGAAATCTCAATCATTGTACTGTTGATATTTGGCTCTGTTGTCTAATGAGTTTGCCGACCACTGTGCTAAGCAAAATTAGCCAGTCAGAGAAAGGTAAATATCACAAGATCTCATTCATTTGTGGAACATAAACTGATGAACAAAAACAAAATCAGAGACAGAAAATCATTGATCAGACTGTCAAATCTCAGAGGGAAGGTAGGGGAGGGTGGGAGTAAGGGGGAGAGATCAACCAAAGGACTTGTATGCATACATATCAGTATAAGCCTAACCAATGGACACAGACACCAGGGGGAGAGGGGCCTGAGGGGGAAGTGGGGGGCTATGCGGAGGGTAAGGACACATATGTAATACCTTAATCAATAAAGATAAAAATGAAATAAAATGTATGGTAAAATTGTTTATACAGGTCTCTGCTAAACAAGAAATTCAATTACCCTAAAAAACAACAAAACAAAAAAACAAGACAAAAACAAAACAAAACAAAAAACCTAGTGTCACAAAGGACACAGCTTGAGCTATGATAAAACTTAAAAGATGAGAGTTGCCTTCCTTGTTCTACTACAATAAATGTATGGCTATAGTCAGCTGCAATATCTTTAACATTTTCTAATCTCAACAATCATGTATCCGAGTTGAGGATAAATACTCACATTCTTTTGGAGACACCCTGTTCAACAGACAGGAGAGGGATCATTGGCCTGACTAATCCAGCAAATAATAAGGAAGACAGAATTTTGGATTGGCAGAGTGGCCTTAAAGGTCTCTACAGACACCAGATTTGTGGTTATGATGGTGATCATGGCCTTAAATAAAGTTTAGAGAACGGGTAATGTCAAAAGCAGATGAGAGTTATCCAGTAGATACAGACATGCAAAGAGACACTCCACTGGATAAGACTCTAGTTTCAAAATATTTTATTTATTTTTCTCATATAATTTAAATATGACAAAAATGTTATGAAACTTTTTGAAAGGTAAAGGAAATTACAAATTAGTCATCTTAAAAATAAATTTATTGTATCATATTTCCTATCTCCTTAGAAAATAGGAAAATACTAAATAATATTTTTGATTATTTGTAATCTTGAGTAATTTGTAATTTTCCTTACATTTTTCATAATATTATGTGAAATATTTATGGATATGTTCTACATTTTTAATAAGCAAGACATCATGACCACTTCCATGTTTCTACCGTCTTTATATTTGTAATTTTAATGGTCAGAAAATGTTTTTAGTCAGGACACACCAGTATTTTTCTAGCCATTGCATAATGATTTATAGTTTTTATTAATATAAATTTTGTTTTTAAATTTAGTTATTACAAAATAGTATCTGCAAGTCCTTATTTTAATATGTAATAAATGTGAATGTTAGCAAAGCATATTCAAATATGGAATAATTAATAAGTACTCTAGTTTGTAACATAATTATGTTATGCTAATATTACTGTTACATAATATTTTAAAAGTAAATTACTTCCTTTATTTTTAACTGCAGTGGTGCTATTCATGAGCCATGTGTCTTGGTTTATACACAACAGCAAAATCTGAGATGGAGAAAATAAGTTAATAACAAGAAAGTCTGGATTCAAATATTCAGCCTTTTCTCATTAACTAGACACATTTGGAAAACTGTGAAGACTATTTTCCCAATTGTAACTCTGAGTTGTAAGGATCAAGTAGAAAGAATTAAGTAAATGGCTTTGTAAAATAATGAAATATAAGTAAAAGTTATTCCTGTTTGACATATATTTTATTTAAAACGAATGTAGAAGCCTTAGCTGTTATTGCAGTTAGTTTCATTGTCTATCTTGACTTTCGTTTTCTTTTGCTGCTCATAGATGCTTTAGATATTTGTTTCTTAATTTAAAGAGCACACTTCCTGATTACATACCATGTGATATGTTTGACACCCTTATTTATGAATTCTCATCGCCATTCTGGTCTAGGATCTTCTACTCTAGCTCAATTCCCCTTCCTCTCCAACTCTAGAACTCTCTCAGTCATCGGTACAATCTCGTGTATTGTCAAAGTGCTTCTCTGTAATTATTCTATAATAGAATTTGTGTTTTTTTTTCATTTTTGCTTGCCAATATTTCTCTAATAGTTTGTTTTCTAATATTTGCAAGATTCCATAGACATCGATGTGGGGTAGATACTTTCCTACTCTTTATTGCAACTTTTCCATACTTACTCTCTAATTTTATATCCTAAACCTCAAGCTCATTCAAGCTCAAATTTCTTTGTTTTAATTAAGTCTTTTCAGGCCTTTGTGTTTTTTTCCATCTCATTTCTTGAAGGTTTTATTGACTAACTCATATATTTCTTCTCCACTAATATAGTGATAACTTAACTTCTTTTATCAACTTCAACCATTTGTCTTCACATCCTACCTTTAGCAATTTTTAAAAAATAACTAGTTGTGCATCTCAGTTTATTTCCATTCTGCCCATGGTTTCAGATGAAGAATTCGAAGAAATGTTCTGATTTTAACATTTTTCCAATTGATAACTCAGGGACAGTGAGGAATAAGATGATGAATGAGAATATTATAAACCCCTGAAATCAACATAAATCTGGTGGCTTGCTTAAGCTTGGCACAAAAATTAAAAATAAAAATAAATTATAGTCATCTATGTCCAGTTAAATATGTAATACTTTCATTATACTTCATACTAAAGGTAAATTACTGGAATTTGATAATTTAATTCAAAATTATTTAAAGTAAAGCTTAAAGAATTAATGGACTGAACTAATTTGAAAGATTGAGTTCAAA
>NW_006282396.1:2547423-2550949 GCF_000327345.1 Myotis davidii
TAGATATATCCTCATTTTTAAAACCAGACAAATGCTTTCTCTTTTAATATGATCATCCAATAGACTGTTTTATCCATAACATAAGGAAGAAACATTACTATGAAAACTCTTTATAACAATACAACCATAGAAGCTAACTCATCATGAATCATTTCTGTGTGATACAAAATTAAATATATAGAATGAATGGATACTAGTTTTTAATCTGAAATTTTACATTTTATTTAATATACTAGAGGTCTGGTGCACAAAAATTTGTGCACTTGGGGGGAGGGGGTCTCTCAGCCCGGCCTGTGCCCTCTCGCAGTCTGGAACCCCTCTGGAGATAACGACCTGCTGGCTTAGGCCTGCTCCCGGGTGGCAGAGGGCAGGCCCAATCCCTAGGTGCAGCCCCTGGTCGGGCTCAGAGCAGGGCCAATTGGGGAGTTGGGGTGCCAACCCCTGTCATGCACAGAGCAGGGCGATTGGGAGGTTGTGATGCCACCCTCAGTCACGCTCAGGGTAGGGCCGATTGGGGGATGGGGGCACCGTCCCCTGTCACACTCAAGGCAGGGTCGATAGGGAGGTTGCGGCGCCATCCCCTGTCATGCACAGAGCAGGGCCAATCAGGGGGGTTGGGGCTCTGTACCCTGTCACGCACAGAGCAGGGCCGATCAGGGGGTTGGGGTACTGCACCCAGTCACACAAAGAGCCGCAGGGCGATCAGGGGGTTGGGGAGCTCCCCCCTATCAGGCACAGAGCAGGGCTGATCAGGGGGTTGGGGCACCTTCTCCTGTCATGAACAGAGCAGGGTGGATAGGGAGGTTGTGGCCCCGCCCCCTGTCACACACAGAGCCTCAGGTCAATCAGGGGGTTTGGGCCCTGCTCCCTGTCATGCTGGTCCCCGTGCTGGGAGGCATATTACCCTTTTACTATATAGGGTAGAGGCCTGGTGCATGGGTGGGTGCCGGCTGGTTTGTCCTGAAGGGTGTCCTGGATCAGGGGGGGGGTCCCCACTGGGGTGCCTGGCCAGCCTGGGTGAGGGGATGATGGCTGTTTGCAGCTGGTCACACACCCTTCAGGATGGGGGTCCCCGCTGGGGTGCCTGGCCAGTCGGGGTGAGAGGCTGAGGGCTGTTTTCAGGCTGGCGAGTGACTGAAGCTCCCAACCGCTCCTTTTTTTCTTTTTCTTTTTTATTCTGGGCCAGCTTTATCTCTGGAGTTGCTTAGAGTTGCAGCTCAGAGGCCTGCAGCAGCAGGCAGGGAACGTTGGAGTCCTCTGTCACTGAAACAAGCAAGCCTCATGTTAGTTTCAAGCTGCCTGGCTGCTAGTTGCCATCTTGGCTGGCAGTTAATTTTCATATCTCACTGATTAGCCAATGGGAAGGGTAGCGGTCGTACGCCAGTTACCGTGTTTCTCTTTTATTAGATATGATATTAATGACAATTTCTACTTGCTAGTTCTAAATGTATGCACTGACTGAGATTTAAATACATATTCGCACACAACACAACACACACATCCCTATCAGGGCATATGCCCAGGTTGCGAGCTTGATCCTCAGTGTGGGGTGTGCAGGAGGCAGCCAATCAATGATTCTCTCTCATCATTGATGTTTCTGTCTCTCTAGCCCCCTCTTTTCCTCTCTGAAATCAATAAAAATATTTTAAAAAATACAGGTCCTCACACATAAGGCCTGCATACATACATGCACTCTACACATAAGTCACCATACCACCCCTTCTCTCACCGTTAACAGGGTATATGTTCTGGGTGATAAGATAGTACGTTTGATTTTTATTATTATTATTTAGTTTTATATGGAGATCTATATTTTTACTTAGTACATTGTGGACATTTCTTATGTTTATAATAATTTCCCAATGACACAACTTTTATTGTTTTTTGGTTTTCCATATTACATCATAAATTAAATAAGGATATTTTGTTTAAACTATTATAAATAAAAAACAGATCAGTGTAGACGACTGTTCAAACAATTCAGCTCACATTTTTTTTCTTTTATCTTAAGCATGCATAGCCTATATAATAAAAGCCTAATATGCAAATCCACTGAACGGTGGAACGACCTGTGGAACAACCAGTCACTATGATGTACACTGACCACCAGGGGGCAGACGCCTAAAACAGGAACTGCCCCCAGCCCACAGGACCCAGGCCAGCTAAGGTGGGTGTGAGTGGGGGCCCTCCAATCACCCTGCCTGTCGCCTATAGAGGGAGGCGACTAGCGTCAGTGGTGGGGGATGGCGTCAGTGAGCGGGTGGTGCCAGGCCAGTCAAGGTGGGTTTCAGCGGGGGCCCCCCTCGATTGTCCTACCGGTCACCCTACAGATCGACCCTGATCACTGGCCAGGCCTAGGGACCCTAACTGTGCATGAATTTTGTGCACCAGCCCTCTAGTTCAGTAATGAAATAGTTATATTAAGAAACTTATGGCAGACAGGATTTTATTTGTTTGTTGTTTTTTCATCTTCACCTGAGGATATTTTTTCCATTTATTTTTCAGAGAATGTGGAAGGGATGGAGGGAGGGGGAGAGAGAGCGAGATAGAGATAGAGATAGAGATAGAGATAGAGATAGAGATAGAGATAGAGATAGAGATAGAGATAGAAACATCAGTATGTCTCACATCTCTCACACATGCCCTAACCCGAGGCTGTGAGTGAACCAGATACCCAGGTACCTGCCCTTGATCAGGAATTGAACCTGTCTCCTTTAGGAATGTGGGATTGTGCTCTAACCACTGAACAACAACAGTCAGAGCTGTGGCAGACAGTTTTTAGGTCTCTGTATATACTGTCAAATTTATACTTCTGGTCACATACACACTCACACACACTTATACACATATGCCTATATGGATATAGATGTGTAGATAAACATTAATGCAGATGCTATTTTATATTCCTACCTGCAGTGAAGAATATCCATTTTGCTTACTCTTAGCACCGAAAACACTGTATTTTAAAACAACCAAAGTCTTATAGGTCAATTTAGGGGCCTAAATTCATGACTAATTATGGTTTACTAAGCCATCTCAATCATCACTACTAAAGTGTTATATGTTGGATTTCTTTCACACATCTATTGGAATTTTTTTTTAGTGTTATATTACATATTTTCTTAACTGATGTTTTTCTTGGAAAGTTCTCTGGATCATAGTGATTTGGGTATATTCTTGATATATTGAAAATATACTTTAATTGCCACATATATTTGGAGTGAACGTTTATTCTTTTTCTCCATTAAACTCAATTCACTATATACCTGGTTATAATGCCCCTGCTTTTCTCCATTACCATCCATATGCTTCTAGGGTGGGGCATGTGGCTGAGATATAAATTTATTAGCATAACTTTTGGCAGTCCAGTGAAGAAATTAAAAATTTAGAGCACACAAAGACTCAATCAGACTGTGATTTGGGGATTTATTTGACATTTGGGGAAAACATTTTGTTGTTAAATTCCCTTCTTAAAGTTGAAACAAGTGGTCAGCTAAGTTGCCAACTCCTTCTGACCATGAATACA
>NW_006282396.1:2550968-2553224 GCF_000327345.1 Myotis davidii
GGAAAGAATCATGCAGAGAACAAAATGAAAGAAAAGAAATAGTGACCATTTTTACTTCATCTGTCCATTGATTCAGCCTCATGTAACAATACAAATAAAATATTTTTTATTCAAACAGAATTGAGACTTATTTTTGTGACATTATATAAACTTTCACAGTTAAAATATTTTAATGTTTATATTTTAATCTAACATGTAAGGATTATTATGGGCCAACAGACCTTCATATATTAGTAAGAAAAAAATGGGGAAAATATTTAGCAGATAGCAATAGCTAATAAGTATCATCTTTATACTATAACTAGAGGCCCAAAGCACGAAATTCATGCACGGGCAGGGAGGTGTCCCTTGGCCTGACCTGTGCCCTCTTGCAATCCAGGACCCCTAGGGGGATGTCCAACTGCTGGTTTAGGCCCAATTGGACATCCCTCTCGCAATCTGGGACCCCTCGCTCCTTACCACCCTCCTGTTTGCTCCTGACCAACCTCCTGCTTGCTCCTTACTGCCCACTTGCTCACTCCTTACTGCTTGGCTCACCACTCCTTAGTGCTGCTGTGGAGGCAGTAGAGGCTCCCGCCACTGCCCCTGCGTTTACCCGCTGTAAGCCCGGCTACTGGCTGAGTGGCACTCCCACTGTGGAAGTGCACTGACCACCAGGGAGCAGCTCCTGCATTGAGAGTCTGCCCCCTGGTGGTCAGTGTGCATTATAGCAACTGGTCGTTCTGGTGGTTCTGCCATTACAGTCCCTGAGTTTTTTTATATATAGATTACTGCTATACAAAATGTTATTTACTTCTTTTGGTGACATTCTCTCATAAATCTCATATCTAAAAATTTACTCATATGTTTATATCAAAACTTTAATTATTTTCATAGAAACTTAAGTCCCTTGAAATTTATTTGGAGTATGAGATAAAAATATAATTATTAATTAATTAAAGATCTCCTGTTCATTTATTGAAATAATTTGTCTTTAATACCAAGTTTGGAAAGACACAGTAAAATTTTCCCTATATGTCTTTCCAAACTTTATATTAAAGACCAACTTGGTACACTGCTATGATACATGATCTGTAAATTGTATTGCATGCCCACCAACCAAAGCCAAATTAGCTTCTGTCTTCAAATATTTGAACCCCTTTATTCCCAACCACCCACCACTTCCCTTCCCTCTGGTAACCACTTTACTGATGTCTGTGTCTCAGGTTCATGGACGTGATTCACTAATAGGCCAAAACATTGAGAGACTACTGCTTGGAGCTGGAGAAAGGTTTATTCTATTAGGCCAAGGAGAGAGGACAGGTGGGAGTTTTTATGAAGCTAGGGACTAAAGGAGAGGAAGTTTCAGTAAACCAAGGAGGAAGTCTGTGTTTCATTAGTCATAGATAATGTTTTGTGCAGTCAGACTCCTGGGAGGTAGCAGCTGGTCTCAGCTAACTTGGAAACATTCTTTCCTTTTGTAAAACCAACTCATAAACTCACCTCAAGACTCTGAAGTTATCTTCTGCCTGACAAAGAAGTAGTACATCAGCAACACAAAATTATATGAGAACAAGGGGTGCTGGATTGAAGGACCAAGATTCTGCAAACTATCTCATAATCATGTGTCATTGGTGTTATCTTTAAAGTAAAATGCAGAAATTAGATATCTTGTGATTATTGCCACTGTTTAAGCTAGTATTGTTTTGTGCTTAACTAGCTGAATATTTCTATTATGTCAAGCAGAATGTACTTTTAAATATTTCTTCTTGAACTTGCTATACAGGCAGTTCTTCAGAAAATGACTAATATACCTTCTTAATTTTTGACTATATACAGTGTGACAACCAAAGGAATTGAAACATTTAGTTAAAGTATATATACCTATATTCTAATAGAGAGTAAATTATCTAATTCTAGCTGCCAAAAATATTGGGGGCATTAAAATCACGAGGGGCTTAAGTATGTTGCTATAACCAATGCTTTCTCTGCCTGTTTTCTTACATTTTTGCCAAGAGACTGTTATGAAATGTTTTTAGCAATGCTGTTAATAAAAATGGTATCATTATAAATTTACTTTGTGTTTTCTTGTATAAAAATAAGGTAGATTAAATTTTCATGTGTAAATGTCATTTTAAATTTCATATCTGTATACTGTGAGTTCTTATCTATTTTTCAATAATACTTGCTTTCTTTTCTATTGATTTTCATCAAAAATATTTACATGTTATTAAGATTTATATTTTATGGAGTTTGTCCCTGATAAAAATCACAATC
>NW_006282396.1:2553696-2557914 GCF_000327345.1 Myotis davidii
TTTTCATCACAGAATTGAGACAGCTCATCCTCCTATATCCCTGGTAATTCATGTTTCTGAATTTCTTTATTATTGATATTGGTCTTTCTATGTATGTGCCAATACCATTTTTTGTAACTTTTAATAGCCAATAAGACAATTTAATCCACATAGATCTGTTTAGTTCTTTCTTCCCACGTTTACAAGGTCTTTTTCTGTTGAATTATGCCCACTCCCCAATATTGACCAAAAAAAGCTATTTTTATTAGCTATCCCTAAATAGGCTATGCTAGCTGAATTGTCTACTCTTCTACCATAAATTCCAACTGGTTCTTTGTATAAAAATAAATGTCATAATAATTTATATTCTATGTTATTATTGTGAGTGGAATTTTACTATAATTATGTGGTTATCAGTGTTAGAGATAAATGCATACTAATTATTTCTAGTAGCAATTGTTTTAATTTTAGTGCCATCACTTGTTTTATTTTTAAAATCATATGATAAGCATCAGATTTATAACAAGAACTAGAGGCGTGGTGCACAAAAATTTGTGCACGGGCGGGATTCCTCTTGCAGTCTGGGACCCCTCAGGGGATGACCACCTGCTGGCTTAGGCCCGCTCCCCAGGGGGTTGGGCCTAAGATGGCAATTAGACATCCCTCTGGCAGCCTGGCAGCCCTCAGGGGATGTCCACTTGCCAGTGGGGAGCAGGCCTAAACTGCAGTTGGACATCCTTAGTGCTGCTGAGGAGGCAGGAGAGGCTCCCACCACCACTGCTGTACTGGCAGCCATCAGCCTGGCTTGTGGCTGAGCAGAGCTCCCCGATGTGGGAGCACACCTACCACCAGAGAGCAGCTCCTGCATTGAGCATCTGCCCCCTGGTGGTCAGTGTGTGTCATAGTGACCAGTCATTCCCAGTCTTTCTGCTGTTAGGGTCAGTTTGCATATTACCCTTTTACTATATAGGATAGAGGCCTGGGGCCCAGGTGGAGTCCTGCTGGTTTGCCCTGAAGGGTGTCCCGGATCAGGGTGGGGCTCCCGCTTGGGTGCCTGGCCAGCCTGGATGAGGGACTGATGGCTGTTTGCAGCTGGTCACACCCTCTTCAGGGTGGGGGTCCCCACTGGGGTGGCTGGCCAGTCTGGGTGCGGGGCTGAGGGCTGTTTTCAGGCTGGTGGGTTACTGAAGCTCCCAACTTCTCCTTTTATTCTTTTTTTTCTTTTTATTCTGGGATTTATTTACCTTCTATGGCTGTCACTGGAGCTGAGAGCTGGCTTTAGCTCTGAGGCTCGGCTCCAGCTCTCAGAACTCAGCTGCGGAAAGCAGGTATCTGGGCTTTGTTTAGCTTCTATAATTGCAACATAGTTGCTTAGAGTGCAGCTCAGAGCTGGGCGGCGGCAGGCGGGGAACCTTGGCTTCCTCCATCACTGGAGCAAGCAAGCCTCCTGTTCTCTTCAGCTGCCTGGCTGCTGGCCACCATCTTGGTTGGCAGTTAATTTGCATATTGCCCTGATTAGCCAATGGGAAGCATGTTGGAGGTATGGTTAATTACCATGTTTGTCTATTATTTGATACGATTATCTGCTTAAAATTATTTGAAATGATTCTCCTTAAAATATGCTGGGCTTAGTGCCTTCTTGTAATCTTGATAGAAAATCTAATATATCCTTAGTTTTTCAATATGGACACATTTTTCTTGCTTTTGAGATAATATTACTATTGTATGTTTTTATAGATATCATCTATATTATAGTTTTTCAAATTGTTTTTCATGGTGCTGTATTTTACTTTGCTATGGGTTTTCTCTCTGCCTAATATCCCAGTTATGGTACATGTGCAATAAAATTGGTCCAATTCTTACATTTTAAAGGAACTTTAAATTTATGCATATCTCTTTAATAAAACTATTCACCAATAAGTATCTACAGCCATAAATATATTCATATTATTTGGAAAAAGAAAATGATACCATTTCTGGGAAGTGATCCCAAAGTAATAAACTAAGTAAGTGAACAGCTTTGGAAGTGGAGATGTTCATTTCCTCATTACATGTCATAGTGAAAAGTTAGGAACAATATAAAATATCACTGACAGCATGGATATTTACATCTTATATTAGAGGAGGGAAATATTATGGAAGACAGTCCTCTTTGTTTCTGATTTTCTTACTACTAGTAGACATTAAACAAACTCATGTTAATTGTTGATTGATTCTTTGTGTCACTGAATTTCAAAGTTTTGTCTCCCTGGATAGCAAAGTTTACATTTTCTCATCTTGTTATATTCATCTTGTTTCTTACAGTTAAGAACTGTTTTCAACTTCATTGGATGTCCTTTGAAAATTCCAAAAGAATTTTAAGTTGTGACTTTCTTGAACTTGCACCTATAAGACCAAGCAATTTTCTTACACAGCTTAGTAATTTAAGCTTCTATTTTATTTGGTACTCATTTCTGTTTCAACTACATGAACATTTCTTTGTGAAATCATATGAATTTTTTCTTTGCTATGAGTATTTCCATCAAACTCATTTTCAAATAATATTTAATTTATCAATATATTGATATCCGTAATACATCTAATATAAATAGATACAGATATGTGTGTATGCATGTGTATGTTTGTGTGTGTATGTAGTTAGCAATCAGAGATTGGTAACTAGTGATTGCAGCTCTATTACACTTAGTAAAAATATTTGACTATATTCAAACTGAAGTAATTTATCAGACTATAAATATAAATTGTTAGGAACCAATGAATTTTCCAATTAAGAATATGTATATTATAAAGACTGAAAGACTTAAGATTAAAGTTTTCTGATGGCATTTATATTTTGTTTGTATTTAAAACATTTTATTTGGCCCTAACCAGTTTGGCTCAGTGGATGGAGCATCGGCCTGCAGACTCAAGGGTCCCAGGTTTGATTCCGGTCAAGGATATGTACCTTGGTTGCAGACACATACCCAGTAGGGAGTGTGCAGGAGGCAGCTGAAGGATGTTTCTCTCTCATTGATGTTTCTAACTCTCTTTCCTTTCCCTTCCTCTCTGTAAAAAAATCAATAAAATATATTTAAAAAAATAAAACATTTTAGTTGGATTACAGTATCAAATTTATAACACTTCTTATACTTACTTTTTATTCTCCAACTTGTAACATGCATGGTATATTCCTCTGTTGTTTTCAGGAAAGAATGCATTGCCTATTCAAATGCACTTTAAATTCTTAAGTATTTAGTAAGTGTTGAGCCTTTTATCTTTATCATATATTCTGCACAGGCATAGAGTAGGATTTAAATGAATATCCATTGTTAAACTAAAGTATATAATTAATATAAAACTGCATTTACCAACCACATTAAGCAGTTAGGATCATATTATATGTAATACTATCTTATACTTGAGTTGATTATAGCCTCTACCTTGTTGAAAGTATATTCTTATTCATAGCATTATTATAATATAACATATTAAGATATGTTAAAGAAATGTAAGGTATGCTGTGAGTATGTTACCTCTAATTCAGCATTGTTTAATAAAAGATTATAACTAGGTAGCTTATCTATTATTCTGCACTTGTAGTACTCTGAACATTTCATTAATGGAATATATCATTTGCATAATAATGAGGATACATACTGTGAAATAAGCATTAGATCACTTGTTCACATTTTCTTTCTTTCTTAGAGCTTTCTAGTTCAGGCTTTGTATATAAATATGTATATTTTATGGTGAAGGATAGGAAATTTTTATTCATTTGAATTCTTTTCAATAATAATTGAATACCTTTTCCATATAAAGTAATAAATTTTATAGCTTAAATAATCAGGATGGAATAATTTCTAAAACATTTACTGATGAAAACAATCTGAAAAAAAGAAAGTATAACAATCTGGAAAACTATCTATTGTAGGACATTGAAATAATACAAACAATTCTAATGCAGAAAGGAGACAGCCAAAATAAGTTTCTAGCCCTGGCCGGGTGGCTCAGTTGATTGGGTGTCATCCCATGCACTGGAAGGTTGCCAGTTGGATTCCTAGTCGGGGCACATACCCAGGTTCCAGGTTTCATTCCCCACAGGGGGTGTGCAGGAGACAGCTGATCAATGTTTCACTCTCCCATCAACGTTTCTCTCTCTCTCTCTCTTTTCATCTCTCTCTTAAAAAATCAATAAACAATCTTTTAAAAAATAGGTAGGAAGAAAAATGGGATACAAAATATAAAAGGATAGGGATGATA
>NW_006282396.1:2558041-2563587 GCF_000327345.1 Myotis davidii
TGTATCAATTTATTGATTTACGTGTCAATTTTATTTGTGTGATACAAATTGTTTTTAGGTCTGATTATAAAAAATCCTATGTAAAATCCTATTTTACATAGGCCTTTTATGGCCTTATGACACATATATTTAAAAGTATTTTTTTCCATTTAGTTGCACCAAATATATCTAAAATAATGTTGCACACACTTTTTTTGTAGACTTCCTGATCGCTATTGAATTTTAGCAATTTTTGACATGCTGATTAGCCACTTGTGTTTATTTTTCTCTCAAATGCCAGTTCAAGAGTCATGCAAATTTTCTATGGGCTTATTTATCATTTTACTATTTATTTATAAATCTCTATGTTTAACACTCCTTGATGTAATAACAGATTTAAGAATTAGGACATAATTCTGCGTGGTTTTTCTCCAACTTTTAAATATCTTCTGAGCAAATGTACTGATAGGTATTCCATGACTATCTTTTCAAGAATGTTTTTAATAATAAATATCCTTAAAGGTAAAAATGTTGTGTCCCTCCAAGGAAGAGGAACATTTTGTTGCTGTTCTTGCTGCTGCCTATAACATTAATTATAATGTCTGCTTCTCATGAGGCTAAGGTTGGGCATGTTAGCTACCTACCCCCTTAAAGGCTTAAGGTTCTTCAGCTGTGACAAAAAGCACTGAGTGTGCAGCATCCAATATAAGCTTTACCACATCACCAGGGTGATTCTTGATCTCATGCTGTGACCTCAGAATCTTACGTCTTCTGCTAGTATCTATGAAATGGTGGCACCTAAATCATTAGTTTGCCCATAAGTAAAATGTCAGATCCTTCACAACATTCTCAAAACTAAGTACTTACCCAAAAGCTGGTGCGGCTAAGTGGTTGGAGTATCAGCCACACGCCAAAAAGTCATCAGTCTGATACCCAGTCAAGGGCATGTACCTGGGCTGCAGGTTCAAACCTCAGCACTGGTCATGGTGATTGTAGGAGGCAACCAATCTATTTGTCTCTCTCACATCAATGTCTTTCCTCTCTTCTCTCCCTCCCTCTCTCTCTCTCGCTCTCTCTCTCTCTCTCTCTCTCTCTCTCTCCCCCCACCCCTTCATCCCTCCCACCTTCTACTCTCCCTAAAAGTCAATGGAAAAAAATCCTCCAGCAAGGATTACAACAACAAAAAACGATGATAATTAGGAAAATTTAAAGTTGTTTTACCCTTTTCAAGTAAAAAAAATCCTCCAAAGAAACAAAAACATGAATTAGCAAGGATGTCACACATTTTGAAATGAAATGTTTAATGGTAATTGTGTACAACATCTTAATCTCTGATTGAATATGTTATTAAAATTACACACTATTCCAAAATCATATAACCATCTGATTAGATTATCAGTATACCTACACAGTTATCAACACGGCAAAATAGTGGTTTGATTAGTAAAATATGCTCTTCCCCCATTTACAATTATTCTTTCATATTTGCAACCACAAATAAATTATACACATGCTTTGCATTTGCTGTTCTACTTAATTCCATATTTTTCTTTTTAGAACATATGCCTTTTTCAATTTGGCTATTCAGAAAAATATATTGAATCCTAATAAACTGAACAGTACTAAGACAAAACTGGAAGAAGAGGCTACAAGAGAATAAATGTACATAAAAACAAAAAAGAGATTGAAAAACAAGTAGGCCTGAGGAAATACAGAAATCCGAGTGATTTTTAAAGGAAAAACATAAAAACTACTAATAAAGATGACCAGCAAAATATGATAATAACTGTCATCTTATGGAAGGACAAACTGGGCCTGTAAATGTTAAAAGAAAAACATGTTTTACTACAACTCAGAATACTTTTGAAACTGTGTGGGTTTTTCCCTACCCCAGCCAATTCTCTGACTCTCCAGATACAAACTGATGCCCTGTAATCCAATCATGGTGCTAACTCCCTGGAGTTAGCCGGGATCCCACAGGTTAAGAATTTGGTCCTGCAAAACTGCCCTCCTCCCACCTTGGAAATCAATAACAAGTCCCAGTCTGCCACCTTTTACTTCTGCACAAGGTATAACTTGGAGATTCTCAGAACCTTCTTGTCAGGTTCAATATTTGCTGTAACAACTCACAGAACTCAGGGAAACATTTACTTATGATTATCAGTTTATTATAAAAGACATGTTAAAGGATTCAGATGAAGCATCAAATGAAAAGATACATAGGATAAGATCTAGAAGTGTCCCCATGGAATTGGGGTGCACCACCATCGAGGTACACCAACCCTGAAGTTTTGGAACACTCTAAATCAGGGACTTTTATGGAGTCTTCATTACATAGGGATGATAGATGAGTAACTCAATTTCTGACCACTCTCCCATCCTTGGAGGATGGGGGTGGAAGGTGAAATTTCCAAGCTTGTAATAATGGCTTGGCCTTTCCGTTTTCCAGACTCCATCCAGGATCCCACCAAGAGTTGCCTCATTATAACAAAGGACTTTCCTATCACCTAGGAAATTCTAAGGGATTTAGGAGCTCTGCATCAGGAACAGGAGTTAATGACCAACTATTAGAATAAAAGATGCTCCTAGCATCCCTGTCACTCAGGAAATTATAATGTTCTTAGAAGCTCTGTGTCAGGATTGGGAACGGACACCAAATCTATATATAAAAGCCTAAGCGACTGTTATGACTGAACGACCAGAACCACCAGAATGACTAGAACCACTGGAACATTCAGTCACCAGTTGCTATGACATGCACTGACCACCAGGGGGCAGATGCTTATGCAGGAGCTGCCCTCTGGTAGTCAGTGTGCTCCCACAGTCAAGCTCATATGGCCAGCCAACCTCCCCTCATCTCTCCCCACTTCCAGCAGGCCCTGTCCAGCAATGGCAGGCCCTGTCTGGCAGCTGGCAGGCCCTGACCCCATGTGGCCCTGATCAGGACTGAGAGAGATGGCTGCAATAGGCCCTGATTGCCAGCAGGCCTGGGAACCCTGTGCATGCATTTTGTGTACCGGGCCTCTAGTGTATTTATATTTTTCCAAGATAAGCATGCCTTTATTTAATAATTTAAGTGTCATGACTTTCATGAGTATTTTACCTATATTATAATACTTAATTGCCATCATCACTCAATTGGAAGGTATTACTATGATGATGATACGATGATGATGATGATGATGATGATTACTTTTACAAATGAGGAAACTGAGACATAAAGGTTTTAAGTTATTTAATATCTCTAAACTGCCTGAGACAGAATTCCAATTCAAACAGTTTTATTCTAGAGTTCACATTTTCTAACATTGTATCAATATCAATGTGGTTATAACTGCAATATTTTAGATAAAAATAATTCTGGAATATTTTACATGTAGCAGATTGATTCTGTAACAAGTGAGTTTTCATAGTTCTCTTCTCATCATTATATAGGGATGCCTGAGTTTACCCCTTGAACAGAAAAGAATGATAATTTGTAAAAGTAGAAAGTTTCCTGGAAATATTAATAATGTCCTGTAAATGCAATAAAACTCAACTCTAAAGAAGTTGTTTTGATCTATGTATTGTGTTTATTACTTTACAAAGAACCAGCTCTTCTGAGAATATCAGAGAATGCTAATTTAACTTGGAAACACTACAAAGTTATAAATGTTTGCAGATTAAAACAAATTTATGTCTGGAAGACTCATTAAAAGTAACTTGCTAGTTTTTCCTCTAAATGAATTGTATTAATAGCAATAACTTTATATCCTACAGTACTATGATCAATGACAGTTCATTTTTTTCTGTATAATTTAAGAGAAATCAGTAGATCGAAATGTTCATATTGGTACAAAATATGTTTGTAGTTCACTAATGTTCATATGTATAAAAATATAAAGACTTACCTGGTATCATATAAAAGATCAGGCATTTAAGCATTAGGAAAATCTTCAAAAACATGAGGAGGCCTTATATGAAAAAAAAGAAAAAGAAAAAGAAAAGGCTCCCGAGGAAATGCACAGCACTATTAAGGGGCCCTGGTATTAGTATTAGTCACAGCCATATCTTTCCATATTCTACTATCAGCATGCTTTCAGTACTCCCATTTCCCCTGAACACTCCATTGTAATATATTAGGCATAATTATTTGAAAATAAATTATATATATATGTGTGTGTGTGTGTGTGTGACATTCTAATGGGTTTCAGGCTGATCACATGGTCTACGCTTAGCCAGTCAGAACTCTGCTTGTTTGCTTGCTTGCTTGATTTGATTTGATGCATATTTTTGTTAGGATAAAAGAAGAGGTATTGAAAGGGAAACTAGGAAAGAGGGTCCCTCTGTATTTAAGATCCTGAAAAACAAGCTCTTGGTTAAACTGGAGCTTTCTGGGCCACATTCCTAACATGAAGAGAAGATGTTTAAGAAATAAATCAGAACCAAGACAGGCGGAAAATGGCACAGGTTGCTAGTGACATACTTGAATCCTGTTATTCAGTCTCATCTGAAATAGGCACGGCTATTTAGCCATCCTAGTATGTGGACCAATAAGTACTCTTTTGTGACAATATAGTTTGAATCAATGTCACCTTTAACCAAAAGATTACCAAATAATGCAGCAGTATAATGTGTTTTTGTTATTCTCTTACAATTCTGATTCCCATAGATTTCTTCTAAGCAGCAAGCATTCAGCTCTCGTCAGCATTATTCCTCAATAAGTCCCCAAAGAGACAAGAAGTCCTCTGAGGGTTTCCATTTATTGAGAAAAATGAATCAACTTAATTTATTTGGTTTAAAATTGTTTTAGTGAATAAAAATTTAGAGACATTTTTAAGGATGCTTTTTTTAATCTTGAAAATTCTATTTTTTAAAATAATTGAACTGCCCTGGCCAGTGCTGTTCAGTGGTAGAACATTGGTCCAAACACTGAAGGGTGGCAAGTTCTATTCAAGTCAAGGGCAGGTACCCAGGTTGCAGGTTTGATCCCCGGCCCCACTCAAGGCACACACAGGAGGCAACCAATATATATGTCTCTCTCACATAGATGTTTCTCTCCCCCTTCCTCTGTTTCACTCTCTCTAAAAATGATTGGAAAAAAATTTCCCCTGAACACTCCATTGTAATATATTGCATAATTATTTGAAAATAAATTATATATATATGTGTGTGTGTGTGTGTGTGTGTGTATGTGTGTGTGTGTAATTTTAAACATACAATATTTTTCTAATACATCTGTGTTGTATTGATGCATAAATGGTATTGAACAACTACAACACAATAGTAATCTATTTTCCTATTATTCCAGTAATATTTGTAGTTGTCTTTGATTAAACAATGCTAATTTTGATATGCAGAGCCAGAATTTTTATTTTTGTAATCTTTATTATGTGTGCTGTTCAGGTGTTTTATTAAAAATCCCTTATACAACCCAGGGATACAAATATGCTCACATTGGTTTTATTTTAACTTTACAGTTTTATTGTGCCCACATAGATCTTTACATACAATGGTAAGTGGAGATCCAAAGTTATATTCCCTGAGCCAATTTTCCCAAGACCATCTCCTAAACAATTCATCGGGTT
>NW_006282396.1:2565378-2567319 GCF_000327345.1 Myotis davidii
AATCAACTTATTATTTGGTTTAAAATTGTTTTAGTGAATAAAAATTTAGAGACATTTTTAAGGATGCTTTTTTTTGAATCAGCTGAAATTGTGAGCTATTACAAGTCAAAAATCACAACCTAAAAATGTCAAAAATTTGAGCAACTAACAGTGGAATTCTGATCTGCCTAAAATAATTGAAAAGTGGTATTTGACACTACCTCATTTACATATTCATAAAGGAAGGCAAATAGAATTGCAGATATATCCATACACTGAAGGGTGGCAAGTTCTATTCAAGTCAAGGGCAGGTACCCAGGTTGCAGGTTTGATCCCCGGCCCCACTCAAGGCACACACAGGAGGCAACCAATATATATGTCTCTCTCACATAAATGTTTCTCTCCCCCTTCCTCTGTTTCACTCTCTCTAAAAATGATTGGAAAAAAAAATCCTTGTGTGATCATTAACCAAAAAAAAAAAAACTTCCCCATTGATATTATATGCTATCTGTCAGATCCTAATAATGTAAGTCTGAAAGTGTATAAAATTTCAGGTGTTTATAGAAGCTATTTTTTAAAAATAAAAATATTAATTATTGTAAGTTTATTGGAGGAACAAATGCTCATGTATATAAATTTTAGAATGTGTTCATTTGAGTATTTACTAAAAAATAATTTATCAGAAATTATAATTTAAACTGCTTGTAAAAATTATATAGTAGTAAGCCTTAGAGATATGTTAGAGCTGATATAAATAATTATTAATTTAATTAGAACTGTATCACCACATTATAATAAGTCAACACCTAATGCTCTTAATAATCACAAACACACCTTTTGTTGTTGTTGTTATTGTTGTTGTTACCTATCTTTCTACTACCTGGTAGATATTTCTATCAAACTGTGTCATTTGCCCTTCAAAGTTATGCACATTTAGGGTGTGTGTGTGTTTGGTTTTATTTTTTTCTAAACATGTCTTCGTGTTCTTTGTCTCCTCTCACAAAATATGGGAGTCCTTGGAATATGGACTTATTAACTCACTTCTAACGAATAGAAGTGGCATTGAGTGACTTCCCACTCCAAGTTAAAAAAAAAATGCAATACAACCCCCAGTTGGCTCTCTCATTCTGGAGATCTGAGCTGACAGTCAAAAGTCTGGCTACTCTAAAATTTTCATACTGAGAGTTCAGTTGCTGAGACCACATAGAGTAAGAGAGACAGATACCTATTCTGTTTGACCTCATCTAGCATCAACCTTCAGGCATGTGAGTAAGGGAGACTTCAGATGTTCCAGCTCCTCCTCAGAGTCCGAACACCAAGGGAAGCAGACAAGTCTTCCTGACCATATTCTGTTTGAATTGTTGACTTACAAAATCCATAAGCAAAATGAATGATTAATTTCCACATGGGAGTTTGGGGTCATTTGTTATAAAACTGTCACTGCAGTACACATGGACCAACTTTCCAATTAAGATACTTCCTCCACGTACACATTCTAATGGGTTTCAGGCTGATCACATGGTTTACGCTTAGCCAGTCAGAACTCTGATTGCTTGTTTGCTTGATTTGATTTGATGCATATTTTTGTTAGGATAAAAGAAGAGGTATTGAAAGGGAAACTAGGAAAGAGGGTCCCTCTGTATTTAAGATCCTGAAAAACAAGCTCTTGGTTAAACTGGAGCTTTCTGGGCCACATTCCTAACATGAAGAGAAGATGTTTAAGAAATAAATCAGAACCAAGACAGGCGGAAAATGGCACAGGTTGCTAGTGACATACTTGAATCCTGTTATTCAGTCTCATCTGAAATAGGCACGGCTATTTAGCCATCCTAGTATGTGGACCAATAAGTACTCTTTTGTGACAATATAGTTTGAATCAATGTCACCTTTAACCAAAGGATTACTAAATAATGCAGCAGTGTAATGTGTTTTTGTTATTCTCTTACAATTCTGATTCCCATA
>NW_006282396.1:2567427-2577765 GCF_000327345.1 Myotis davidii
TATTGTAAGTTTATTGGAGGAACAAACCAAAAAGTTTTTCTTTTTTAAAATATCATAAACTATTTGAGAATTCATATTATAAGAGACTATTTTATTCTTCATTGTAAACATGAGGATTATAAATATAAATAACAAATTATGAAACACAGAATTTTAGAGAAATAACTATGCATTTGTTGTAATAGCCTCTTCTCTATATTTCTTTTTTTATAATCCTGTAGCAGCCAATCACATTTTCCCATGTGACATACAATATTCTGACTTTATCCCTTTCAAATCCAGTTTTTCCCTTGGGGGAAAATATATTTTTTACACACTTCATATTTGTATAAACTGATGTCATTTCTTTTTCTCCCTCTTTCCCCTTTTCCAAGCTACTCAACCTTTAAGAGACTGTTTTTCTTTTTTAAAATATTATAAACTATTTGAGAATTAATATTATAAGAGACTATTTTATTCTCCATTGCAAACTTGAGGATTATAAATATAAAGAATAAATTAAGAAACTCAAAATTTTAGAGAAATAACGATGCATTTGTTGTAATAGCCTTTTCTCTATATTTCTTTTTTTTAAATCCTGTAGCAGCCAATCACATTTTCCCATGTGACATACAATATTCTGACTTTATCCCTTTCAAATCCGTGTTTTTTTTTTTCCCTTGGGGGAAAATACATTTTTTACAAACTTCATATTTGTATAAACTGATGTCATCTCCTTTTCTCCCTCTCTCCCCTTTTCCAAGCTACTCAACCTTTAAGAGACAGAGATGCATGACAAATTCACAGAAAATGGATAGTTTCAAGAAGACTAAAACATGAGAACAATAGTGACTTAGGATCCACTTTTCTGAGTGTGTGTGTGTGTGTTCTCTATTTCTGTCTTATTGTCATTTCACATTATGTAACAGAGCAGTCTGGCTATGAGTTAGCAAACTACTTTCCAGCAAAAGAGCATAAAACACAAACTTTTAAAAATTAATGTTTAAAAAGAAAAGAAAAGAAAAAAGGAAGGAAAAGGAAGAGAGGGAAGGGAAGGGAAGGGAAGGGAAGGGAAGGGAAGGGAAGGGAAGGGAAGGGAAGGGAAACACAACAAGGTGATGTCCCTTCCGTCTTTTAGTTTCACTTTTGAAATGGTTCTTCGAGGCGGCAAACTCCGGCGTTAACCTATGCCGCCATCTTGGTTCCTGTTGCCATAAATATTAATTACTTAGGAAGCAAAGGCAGGTAGCAGGTAAGACTCAGGAGAGAGAATTAATTGGCTTAAGCTGTAAGAGAAATTAAAGGCCCATGAGCATATTAAAACACAGGAAGTAGGTTTTACTATCACATATTTGATAGGATTGTTTAATGGATGATAATTTTTGTTTTATTTTTGCAACTGTATTCTAAACTCCAAAGAATTTTCTAGAAGCATCTGCTATCCCCATCTTCAAAGTCAGATACGCATTTGGTCCCTAGGGATTGTGGCTTCTCTAGAGTTGTGGGGACAACTGTGAGAACAACTTTTGTTATCAGTATTCAAATGTTACAAGTAGAGTGTTCCAACCAATGTTAAGGCAAAAGAAGGCATAACTGAAAGACAGAACTAGGCCCCCAAAGATGTGGTGTTCCCTAAGGTTAATTCCCCAGGGCCCAGGTCTGCCTCACCATTTTCAGCTGTGTACCTCCTCTGGGTCTGGTCAAGTGATAAGCTGATTGAAGAGAGATGAGCTATCAGAAGTTGAAGTAGTTGATTAAGAGAGCAAAGCCAAATGATATGTTAAGGCAAAAGAAGGCACAACTGAAAGATAGAACTATGCCCCCAAAGGATGTGGTGTTTCCTAAGGTTAATTCCCTAGGGCCCAGGTCTGCCTCACCATTTTCAGCTGTGTACCTCTTCTGGGTCTGGTCAAGAGATAAGCTGATTGAAGAGAGATGAGCTATCAGAAGTTGAAGTAGTTGATTAAGAGAGCAAAGCCAAATGAATGTCATGGCCAAACCTCTAATCAATGGTTGAGACAGCATAGTAACCTGACAAGTCTCTTCAATTGGCCCCTGATAAAGAGGCTCCTAACTGGAGAACCCGGGTTAAGGATTCATATATATTTAAAGGGCCCTGAGTCCTTATACCCAACTCCTTTAAGAGACTGCAATGCACTGGCTGTGCGCCAAGTCTGGTGTGGGCAGGGCAGTCTCCCCTGTGAGGCTTGTCAGGTAAAACCCCTGTAATTGCCTGTGTTTGGACCTGAAAAATCAGATATAGTCTTGGCCTGGAGCCAGACAGCTCAGGTCTGTCTATGTGAATGATCACAGAGACTAGACATTAGCCAACGAAGTTGAAAGCTTTCAAAATGAGCATAGCCTTAGTTTGACTTGTTGAATAGAGCATGGCAAGGAGTAGGTTTGTGGGTAAGGGAGTGGTTTATCCAAATATTATGGTCTGTGACAGTCCTGGGGCAAATGTGAAAGCCCACTGAGGAGAAAACAGCTCCCCCTTGAGTGACTATGGCTACATAGGCTAAATTATTACTGATTAAGAAACTAAATACATGATTTTTCTATTGGAGATATGCCTGCAAAAAGGTTGTATTCATGTCCCCGTGGCATTGTTAACTTTTTGAAGCTATAGCTTTACAAGATATACAAAGGTTTATGTTTTCTGAATATAATAAATATAAAAAATACATTTTTGATGCATTTTCTGCTGAATGTAAAGTATATTTAAGGTTTGAACATATAAGATTTTCATTTCAAATCTCAACCAAATATAATAATTTCCCTATGGAATGCTAGAAATGGTATCTTTGAAAATATCAATGTTTCTAATTAAAAAAAATACTCATCTCTTTAAGGAATTTTTCTGACAATATGGTGTAATTATAAGCATACAAATCATCAGATATAATTTATGGGTGATTTAGAACTAAAGATAATACAAATAGTCAACATTTTAGTATATATTTTCTGGTGACTAATATAACATTTTAATCTTCAAATATAGACTATTTTTGTAAAAATAATGTTATTAATATCTATGCAGAATCATTCAGTTCAAGCTCTTTTATATAGTATGCCAAAATCCTTATTTATTAATAAAGTCTAATTTTATTGTCTTTTTTACAATCATCCAAAATTGTTCCTCATCTTCAAAAATTATACATTTTCCACATAAAAAAATATGTCTGTACTCTCATGCATAGCTGTTGAGACTGTAAAGTGGAACAATTACTTGGCCACATCTACTAAAGCTGAAAAACACATGTACCCTGTTACCCTGCAATTCCACTTCTAGCTATACACTCAACACAAAAGTGTGTACATGTTCATCAAACACATGCAGAAGAATCTTGTTCACAGGGGCTTCATTCTCAGTAGACTGAAATAGTACTCAAATGCCTATCTGCAAAAATGGAAAATAAATACTCATACACACATCATAAAGAACATTCAACACTGAGAAGGAGAAAACCATTGCTACATGTAAAAACGGAAATGAATCTCTCAAATGTGTGAGCAAAAGAATTCAGATAGAATAGAGCACTTATTGTATGATTCAATTCTTCTGAAGTTCAAAATCTATCTGCTTTGAGAAAAGACAAGATTATTGTTACTCATGAAGGGGAGAGTTGCAGAGGGCACGTGTGCTAGATGGAGACTCTGGAATGCTGGCCGGGTGCCATTTATTGATGTTGAGTGCTGGTGACCAATTCCAGCATGTCATAATTTCAAGAGATTCATCAGAAGGTTGATGAGACTTGGGGACTCAACAGGGTTGAATCACACATGTAGTCACCTGTTGGGAATGGCTAAAGGCATTTCCCCAAACCTGGATAGGGAACTGATTGTGGCTCCCAGACAGTTAAAGGGCATCTTAATCTACATGTTATTGCCTCCTACTGGCCAAACACCTGAACAGCTGTAGGCTATTCCCCAAACTGACAATGCCTCTGTACACTTTGAAACCTTACCCTTTGAAGTGTATTATCTCCACCTGCCTTAGGACAAATTGTGTTAATAAAAGCAAGGGTCCTAGACCAGGAGGGAGTCTTCAGTTCCTTTAGCTGAAGATCCTCTGACCCCCAATGCCTTTCAAAATTATATTTTGTCTCTGGATTCTTTATTAGTCTCTGGATTCCTTTGTCATCTACACACAGCCCCTTCTCCAGATTCCTGAACCCTGAAACACGGAAGGGACGAGCACCCCGGCAGTTGAGTATTGGTTACATGAGCATGTCCTCTTTGCAAATTCATTGAGTTGAATACATACAATTTGTAAAAATTAATTGAGTTGAATACTTATGATTGGTGCCTATGCTGTATATATGCCATCAGCTGCAAATAGTTTACTAAAGAAAAGAGTATGTTATTCTGTGAAATTAGCACAAAAAGTTGAAAAAGAAAAAACAAAACTTCATAAAGATGACAATAGCTAACAAATCATTGTTTATATGTGTGAAAGTTGGACAACAAAAAACAAAACCCCTTCCCAATTTTCCAACAAGAAAAAAAGCAGTCTTGGGGGTGAATCTAGAGTGTGTGAATTTCAAACAAGAAATAAAATATCAACACACCATTCAGTCTAAGTAATTGGCTTTGAAAAATGTTTTTCTCTTTCATGAAGCTATAAAACCAAAGTGGGGAGCCAGTAACAAGTATGCAGTCTTTTTTTATTGGTGTTTGTCAATCAGAGGATATTTTCCCCTTGATATTTTAAAAAGAGTGGAAGGGAGGGGGAAAGACAGAGAGAGAAACACATTGATTGGAACCCAAAACCTTTCAGTCTGTGGGCCAACACTCTCTCTCCACTGCGCCAACCTGGCTAGGGAAAATATGCCGTCTGAAAGTCATAATTTAAAATGTGCCACATAAATTAAAGCCCTATTTTTAGAGGTCCTTATAATTCTGAGTCTATCAGTATTTTTAGTCCCTTTTCCACATTGAGTAATAACTGACACTAAGTCTATAAATGCATAGTTCCAAAAGTGTTCTTGCGATTTAGCTGCCTTGAGGACTATAATTGTGGCACTGTCAAAACTGCATAAACATTAGTTTGCCTGTGGATAACTGATCAAATAGCCACCTGACAACTTTTTTTTTTAAGAAAAGTCAGACTCCTTATGATAAGTACAGTTCCTGAGATACTCAGCTATCACATTCAGATTGCATCTCCCAGGGATTCTTATCAGAAAATGTACAAAAAATAATCATGGTTATTAATTTTTAAACAAGGCCATTAGTTCATATTTATCTTGTACTTATCTAAATGTTAATGTTCCTGAGATTATTTAGGAGGTAAATGGGGAAAGCTGTTTGCCCTAATACAAAATGCCATCAAGAGGGTAATTCCTTGGTCTTAAAAATTTATTTTGGTCAAAATATTCTTCCTGTGAAATATAAATATTACAGCCATTTTCTATTGAAAAATACCCAAATGAATTGCCAAAAGGAAGGACTATGTAAATAAATTTAAATTATTATAGAATTTTATGCCACTGCTTGCAAAAAAGAAGTATAAATGTTGATTGGAAAGTTGTTTATTATACATTATATATTACAAAAATAAGGGAAATAACGAAATCATTTATATTACGATCAACTCTTTGTAAAGTAGAAGTATGTGTGTTTATGTTCATTTCAAAAAAGAATACAAAAGAATACAAGCCAATGTTAAATGTCTGTTGAAAAAAATACACAAATATTAGGGATTTGTTTTGGTTATTTGTGAATTATTCAAAATGTACAAATGACATTAACTTAAATGACTGAAGTAAAATTTATTTTGTAGATAAAATATAAATATTCCTGGAAGGCAGCTAAGCCTTCAATGTGAATCACTGAAGGATATAATTATGTAATATTTATTGTTAGCAGAGAGATTATTAGCTTTTGAACTAAAAAGAGTAAAATGGGACATATCTTTAACTCTTTAAAAAAACATGAATGAGAAAAATTGCTAGCAGTAATGAAAGAACTATAAACATTAAAGGGCCAAAGGTCCATTTCTCTGAATTCACTATCATTATAATAATATTTATTAAATTTTGAATTTATCTTTTCATTTCCATTACATTCTTAGAGGTATAATTTTATGGGTTAGAGTGTGTCTCCCCAAAGTTCATATGTTAAATCTCTGATCTTCAGTACCTCAAAATGTCACTGTTTGGGGAAATAAGGCCTTTAAGAAGGTGATTAACTTGAAAACAAGTGCTTAGGGAGGCCCCTATCCAATCTGAGTGTTGCCCTTATAAAAAGGGAAAAATTGGATTCACAGAGAAACTGGGGTACAACACACTAGGAAAAGGGCATGTGAGGATACAGCAAGAAGACAGACAAGCAGAGAGTCCTCAGAGCAAATCATTTATGCCCACCCCTTGATCTTGAACTTCTGAACTGTGAGAAAATAAAATTCTGCTAAGTCACCTAGTCTGCCCTAGGAAACTAATACAGTTTTTCCTTAATTATTTCCTTAGAGAAAGCATACATAGGATAAAAATATAATTAAAATAAGTGGTTATCTGATTCATATTTTTCTAACTTTTTAAACATATTTTTATTTATTTCAGAGAGGAAGGGAGAGGGAGATTCAGATAGAAACATCATTGATGAGAGAGGATCATTGAATGACTGCCTCCTACCCCTCCCCTCAATTGGGGATTGAGCCCACAACCCAGGCATGTGCCCATGGCCAGAATTGAACCCGGGACCCTTCAGTCCACAGGCCCATGATCTATCCACCGAGTCAAACCAGCGAGGGCCATTTTTTCTATCTTGTAGCTGAGAGGTCAGTTGCTGCACAGTATCCTCGCTTGGTGAGCTGTGGAGAATTGTGACTCGCCTAGCTAAATGATTATATTTCCCAGGTTCCACTGGAAAGCTGTGACTGAATTCTGGTCAGTACGATGTAAATAGATGTGTTATATGAGACTCCTGGGAAGATGGTTTTGAAGACACTGACTCAACCAGGCATATGATTCATTTACCTGCTGCACATCTTTGTTCTTGCTACATGAGTGCAATTGTAATGGCTGAGTTCAGTAGCCATTCAAGCACAAGAACATTTAAGAATAAAAACAACATACTAAGAAGAATAAAGTAGAAATGGAGGAGTCTATGTTCCTGATGATAGGTGAAACCGAATTGTATAGAATTGTAAATTCACTGCATAAAATTGGCACAAAGAGAAAAAACATTCTCTCATGTAAAGGTATGTTAACAAAGAGTTAGACTCAGAAATAATAGCCCCAGTTTATTTGCCTCACTGGATAGAGCATCAGCCTGCTGACTGAATGGTCCTGGGTTTGATTCTGGTTAAAGGACACATATCTCAGATGCAGGCTCCTCCCCACATAGGCCATTCTCTGGGCCCATGCAGCAGGTCACCCATTGATGCTTCTCTCACATCAATATTTATCTCTGTCTTTCCCTCTCTCTTCCACTCTCTCTGAAAATCAATTTTAAAAAAATCCTCAAGTGAGGAGTTAAAACACACACACACACACACACACACAACAACAACAACAATAACCACAAATATGCACACATACACACACACCAAGTTGAGCAAGAAATGCCTGTTTAGATTTTTGTTTATAAATGTGCATTATTATGTTTATTATACTAGTAATTTTCTCCAAATATTTTGAGATTATTGATGCATATAAAATATCCTTGAATGATGTTTGCTAGATTATCTTATAAAGTCCCAAAATGTAAAAATCACTGAAAGAGAAAGCCATTTTGAATAAATTAAGAGGTAGGAATAGATACATACTGCTCAAAAAATACAGGCAATCCCTACTTTTTAGAAATATCTTTGGTATAGGTGGAGTGGTCTTGACTTCTACAGAGGAAAAATGTGTATTTGAATTTTTAGTTTTTATTCATTTTTTAATTTATTGGGTGATATCGGTTAATAAAATTATATAAGTTTCAGGTGTACAATTGTACAATACATCATCTGTATATTGTATTGTGTATTTACCACCCAGGTCAAGTCTCCTTCCATTAGCATTTATCCTCCCTTTACCTCTCCTACATCCACTACCCCCTAGTCTTCTGGTAATTACCATACTATTATATATGCCCATGATTTTTGCTTTGTTTTTTGTTTTGTTTTTTGCTTAATCCCTTCAGCTTTTCCCCCTCCCGTCTGAGAGCTATCAGTCTGTTCCCTCTCTTTATGAGTTTGTTTCTACTTTGTGTGTTTATTCTGTTTCATTAGATTCCACATATAGGTGAAATCATATGGTATTTGTCTTTTTCTGACTGGCTTCTTTTACTTAGCATAATACTCTCCAGGTTCATCCATGCTGTCACAAAAGGTAAGATTTCTTTTTATGGCCGAGCAGTATTCCATCGTTTAAATGTACCATTGCATTTTTATCCCCTCATCTACCAATGGACACTTGGGCTGCTTCCAAATTTTGGCTATTGTAAATAATGCTGCAATGAACATTGGGGTGTATATATTCTTTCCAATTAGTGTTTTGGGCTTCTTCATATATATTCCCATCCGTAAAGGCACTACTGGGTCATAAGGCAGTTCCACTTTTAATTTTTTTGAGGAAACTCCATACTGCTTTCCACAGTGGCTACATCAACGTGCATTCAGTCTGCTATTGTTTCCTATTCAGAGTAGATATCTCTCTCTCTCTTTTTTTTTACTTCAATCAGCTGCTCAATATAATGTAAAACACCAACTATTGACTCTCCATATTTTTTTCAGGTTCTCTATGTCATTTCCTCACCATAGGATGCTTACTTTTATAGTTCAGTTAATCATCCAAGAACAATTCTCAGGCCAGAAGGCTACTTGATGCTAATCCAAGTAAGTAATCATTGGAAAAGAGCTAGAATGGTTAAAAACGCAGATGAAAGAAAAACACCACATGATCTCATTCATTTATGGATAATAAAGAACATCATAACCTGATAAACAAAAAGATAGATACAGAGGCAGAGAAGCATCCAACAGACTGTCAATGTACAGTGGGAAGGCTGGGGAGTGTTGTGGGTGGAGGGGAGGTAAGAAATCAACCAAAGGACTTGTATGCATACATATAAGCATAACCGATGGACATTGGGAGGTGGGGTGAGGGCATGTGCCAGGGGGAAAGGGATGCTGGGGGAAGGTCAATGAGGAAAAAAAAGGAGACATATGTACTACTATCTGTAATACTTTAAACAATAAAATAAAATTAAAAAAGCAAAACAAACAAAATACCACAGATGTAAAAGTAAGGAAAATGTAGATTTGAATCCTGATGCCAGGTCATCTACAACACTAATATTTCTTGTGAATACTGAATGACTTTAAATATAACATGTTGAAAAATTAATAGCAAATTTTATAAAGTTAATTATTGCTTTGAGTCAAAAGTTCAAACTATTCAGGAACTAACTTAGGAAGCTATGCAACTTGAATACAAGCTATTATTTGTTTGCATTCAATTAAGTTAATAAAGATTCATTTTATTTGAAATTCTATTGCCTGTGAATGCAGTTCCTAAAATTAGGACTTTGATTAGACACATAACATGATGATCAAACAAAAGTAATGAAATAAGTATTCAAATCTAGACTGTCTATTACAACACTGCACTATTCTACAGAGCATAGATCCATATATAAGGTGTCCCAAAAATGTATACACACACTTTGAATAATTACAAAGGCAGTGTTTATTAACATACATTTCATTTTCAAAATTGAGCTACCAGTTATTATGGCCTGTATACATTTTTTGGAACACCCTATATATGTAGACATGTATATTTGTAGACACATATGCCATTAGATAAAATATATGTGTGCTTAAAAAAAAAACTGTTTGTGATCCTGGTACCTTTGTTTTGGGATCACTTTTAATAAAGATATTGACATTGCATGTTAAGAATAAAATATATTCATCTGAATCTCTCCTTAATTATCTAGGTATGGTCATTGAGTAGCTGACAGATTTGATAGCCATGGTGTCTCCCAGAGGAAAATGCTTTCATAGTCAGTGAACACAATTGATCCTGTTCTCTGTCTCTCTCAGCTCTCTGTGGCTTCCCACATATTTCGTGTTGGCCCATCTAACTTAGTAATTGATTTGGAGCATCACCACAGGACGGATCACATCTTCTTAGAATAACCAAGCACGGAAAGTCACCCAGCATAGCCTGGAAGCAAGAGACAAAGATTGTTTTCACAGCATCACTGAACACAAGGCCAAACCCTGAACACAATTCTGAAATGTGTGAAATTGGCCACCGCATTATCCATTCATCTTTTCTCTTCCACCCCTCCCTTTCACTATCCCCTTCTCTCCCTTTCACTTTTGCCCTTTTAAAATGTCTTATCAGAAAAGAATTCGAG
>NW_006282396.1:2577796-2579732 GCF_000327345.1 Myotis davidii
AGGAGAGTCTGACTGACTAACAGAAAAGAAATGCTGGGCACATCAGGACTTTCAGCTTCTGGATGATGTTATATGTGTAGACCAATCTCATTTTAAGAGAGAGAAAAATACAAGCCATGTTCACAGATGCTAATTTGTCCTCCCAGTTCTGTTCCTGATTAAATAGTGACTTTGGCGTTGTTGATTGTCCTGGCTGACATTAGTTTCTCAATTGGAAAGTGAGTTGAACTCTTATCAAACGTGTTGAAAGCAGCTCTAGGGAGCCCTGGGGGAGTCTCTGAAGCCTCATGGAGCCATTATTGAATGAAAAGTCAGGGGCCATCCATTAAATTATAATTTCAAAACAAAGCATTATCTACCTCAAATTTGAATGAGGGACTCTATCTCACAGCATTTTTAAACTCTATCATTGAAAACTACATTTTACCCTAGGATTTCAGTGATGCTTA
Source organism: Myotis davidii (assembly GCF_000327345.1). Lineage (NCBI taxonomy): Eukaryota > Metazoa > Chordata > Mammalia > Chiroptera > Vespertilionidae > Myotis > Myotis davidii. The sequence continues at coordinate 2,578,246 of NW_006282396.1, forward strand.
GACTAAATTTTAGGCACATTTAAGAAACCTTAGCCGAAACCGGTTTGGCTCAGTGGATAGAGCGTCGGCCTGCGGACTGAAAGGTCCCAGGTTCGATTCCGGCCAAGAGCATGTACCTGGGTTGCGGGCACGTCCCCAGTGGGAGATGTGCAGGAGGCAGCTGATTGATGTTTCTAACTTTCTATCTCTCTCCCTTCCTCTCTGTAAAAAATCAATAAAATATATTTAAAAAAAAAAAAGAAACCTTAGACTTCCAGATTTCCCAGGAGCTACTTCAACGACTGAGAACGGGGGAGTGCATCCATGAGACAGGAAAGTTTTTTTCTTTTTCTTTCAAAGGAGTCACACATTTCAACCTCTTAATTTAAACCATTTTAACATGTATTTTGATTCCATGTAAATATCCCATCTACAGTGTTATTTTCCTTTTTGAAGGTAATAAACAAGGGTGACGACTCTCTTTTTTAATGGTTGAATAAATAGTAAGAAAAGCTGGAAAAAAAAGAAAAGATAACAGGTTAATGCTTTAACCTCACATCACAGTGGGTGCGCTGAAAAAGCAGAGGAGAATGCATTTAAGACTTTCCAGATGGAAAGGATGTTTGTAAATTAGTAAGATCAACATGAACATGAAACTTTGGGCAACAGTTGGGTTTTTGAAAGCAAACACAAGCACATGTCTTCCATGAAGAGACATCATTCTATCCTCCTCACTCCTACATCGTAATATCTCATGAACAGAAATTACAATCTTGAATTTGGTTGTGAGGCATATTTGTGAAACAAAAAGAGCACTTTGTATGCAAAACTCCACTTCTATTTTATAGCTATTGACAATATTGGCATCATTTCTTGGTAATGGAACGTTTTCCAACATGTAAAAGTAAAATCTAAGTTTAGGGAAATGCTAATGTTTAATTTCACTTTAATTTTATCACTTAAAGTGTATCATATAATTTTATTAGGAAATCATCTCAAATGCTCTACGATAAAACTGGGAATAATTTTCAGTGTGTGAATTTCATTTGGAAATATTTCAGGAGCATACTAAGAAGTTCAAAGCTGATTTTTATTATCTTTGTTTACCTTTTAGTTATTTTTTTTCTTTTTTTATGCTAGAAATAGAAAAAAGCAAAACTTTTAGTTCTGTCTACCTATGAGAAGGATGGTAGGAACCTCTTATCCAAAATGTAGAAGTTAAATTCTGGTCCTGAGCTTAACAGCTTTAGTAAGGTGTAATGAATCCAACTGGAGACTATGATAGTTCATATAGCCTCTTAGTGGATGACAAGAGCAATGAACCCATGATTCTAAAGCAGTGGTTCTCAACCTTCCTAATGCTGCGACCCTTTAATACAGTTCCTCATGTTGTGGTGACCCCCAACCATAAAATTATTTTTGTTGCTACTTCATAACTGTAATTTTGCTACTGTTATGAATCATAATGTAAATATCTGATATGCAGGATGTATTTAGGCGACCCCTAT
>NW_006282396.1:2580088-2589912 GCF_000327345.1 Myotis davidii
TTGTTGTTAATTCTCACCCAAGGATATTTTCCCATTGATTTTTAGAGAGAGTGGAAGAGAGGAAGAGAAGGAGGAAAAGAGAGAGAGAGAGAGAGATATGAGAGACATGCATTTGTTAGTTGCCTCCCACATATGCCCCAACCTGCAACTGAGGTACATGCCCTTGACCATGGCTCAAACCCACTTTCCTTCTATTCAAGGGCTGATGCTCTAACCATTGAGTAACATTGGTTAAGGCAGAACAATGTTTAACTAAACTATGCAAGCATTTATTTTTGTCCCAGAAATTTAAGTCTGTAATTTACTTCCACATATATAAAATAACACATAGAATTTTACTTACTGTCATATTTGTAATTTAAGAATACTTAGGAAACTAGTTGAATAGACAAAGATACATGTATTTAGTGGAGTATTTTACATAGGAATAAATAAAATTACATATGCGCATAGGTTGACTTCTAAGTTATACTATCCTATATAATAAAGAGCTAATATGTTAGTTAGACCGAACAGCCGAATGACCATTCGGACATTCTTTTGGACAACCTTCCAGATGAAGCCGGAGCTATGAGGACCAGCCGAGGCAGCCAGGGCTGTGAGGGCCGAGCCCCTTGCACCAATTTCATGCATTGGGCCTCTAGTTGAATATAAAAGCAAGGTACCAAAACCTGTATATATGTATTTTCTGAGACTCACATGGGAGAATGAATGAAATTTATTGGCATGGAATTAAACCACTGAGTTTCAAGGTCCCATCTTCCTCTGTCCCACCAAGGAAAAGTCCAGCTATGTCTTCAGCAGAGCAAGGATTAAAACCAATGCCCAGAGTTTCCACTCCATATGTGCACAGTCCAGTCCAGCCTCAGCTTAGCTTAACTTGTGTTTCCATCTGTAGAACGTTTTTGGGGCCACATGGCAATGGAGGGAACACAGGCAAGTGAAAGGAACAAGAGTGAAGCAAGAAGCAAGAGGAAGAAGAGAAAGAAGATTCCTTTGGGCATTATGGATTCACAAATGTTCTCCCTCTTGCATTGGCTCCACCTCTCTGGCAAATTATCTTTGTTCCCCTTTAGACTGACAGAAAACACCTTTCTATATCATTCCCACTCACTGGGTATGTCCAGTCCACCCACCCAGTTATCTGCAGGGAATGGACCAGTGGTTTTCTGTGGGGAGTGTTAAGTTGCAGCATCCTGGTGCAGGTGCCTAGATGACCATGAGTGTTCGGTCTTCCCTTTGCTTTCTTCCTATTATTAATAACTAGCTAATTACAATGATAACACTTCCATTCTTAAAACAGTTGCTACTTTTATTGTTAACAATGTATTTATTGCCACACTGATTAGTTTACTTAAATTATATTTTTGAAGGATCAGAGGGCATTGTTTGATTGTTTTCATAAGTAGGCAATTGGCACTTTAGTCATCCTCTAAATTAGAAGCATATTTATCATTAAATGTTGATTTGTAGTGAGATGTTCACCCCCTCCTCCCCAAAGTAGACTGTTTCTAGCACATTCACATAATATATTAGATATATGGTTGATATATATACCAGAAATGTCTACCTAGCAGATATAAAGTATCATGATTACATTCATTATAATATATTCTTAAATCCATGCTAAGATTTTATTTATCACTTAAAATGAAATTGAATATTATTCAATTTCTTTTAGACTTTCTCTTTAAAATATTCTAGGTTTTTATTTCAGTAATTCATAATGCAATTAAGTTTTATAATATAGGCACCCAATTGATTTACTTTCTAAAAATGTGTTAGCCATCTTAATGATTTTTTTCACTTTTTAATAAAATTGAATTACTTATAAGAAAGCTATTTTTAAAAAGAAGAAAAATGCAAAAACTAAGTAAGCCAAAATTTAAACTTTGAAAGCATCAAAAACAATTAGAAATAATGAATAAATTGTAAGATACTTACACACAACAAAATAAAATGTCATTACAGTACACATATTTATAAAACATCTCCCATGAACTAGACTTAAGGAAAAATATGTAAAGATATGTTATATCCACTTATCCTCCAAAAGATCATAGCATTTTTTCTGGTCTTTTTTCCTCCTTGGTAACAAATAAACCAATGAAAATTCAATACTACACTGGGTTAGCTCTAATGGCCTCAGGGATGTATACAGTGTCTGACAGAGAATGAAAGGGCATGATTTTGGCACAACCAAATTTCCTTTTAGGACACTATCTTTGAAACTATAGCTCAGCTTTCCCTCTATTATCATCTGCTTTTATTGGGGGAAAAAGGTGTTTGTATGAACTAATATATTTCTATCCTATCGTCTAATACGTATTACATTTATTTATTTATTTTTTAAGTTTACCATCTCCAGGAAACAGTATTCTTGGCAGTAGGGAGCTGAACCACCACCAGCCAGTCAGTCAAAGATGGTTGAGCCCCTTCTCATAATTCTGTGAGATCATTTTGCTTGTGGGTGACAAAAACTCACTCTGATTTAATTTAGGCCAGAAGAAGAATTGTTTGGCCCAGGAAATAAAACCATCTGAAGAGCAAGAATTAGTTCAGTTGGACCCTAAGGACAGAGACTAAGGTCAACAATGCCAGGATTCTCCGTATCTAAATACCAGTCTGACTCTGCATGCGGGTTTTATTTGTTCCTTCTAGCCCACATCTTCACAGCCTCAGCTTCACCATCCAATAGAAGGACTTGTTTTCTTTAGTTTCAATTTTAAAATTCTCAGGGAAGTAATTGCATTAATCTGGAAGTCGGGGAGGAAACATTCCCACCTATGGTTCCATGGAAGCTGAATAGTCACTGACCATCGCCCTTATATCCTGTGACATAAAGTCAGAAGAAAAAGAGCTCTTTTAAAAAAACAGGAAGGCCCTGACTGGTTTAGCTCAGTGGATAGAGCATCAGCCTGCGGACTGAAGGGTCCCAGGTTCGATTCTGGTCAAGGGCATGTACCTTGGTTGTGGGCACATCCCCAATAGGGGGTGTGCAGGAGGCAGCTGATTGATGTGTCTAACTCTCTATCCCTCTCCTTTCCTCTCCGTAAAAAATCAATAAAATATATTTTTTTAAAAAACAAAAAACAGGAAAGCAGCTGGGCAAAATGAATTAATTACTTTGAAAAAACACATTTGCATCAAATAGAATATTTTACAAAGTGCTTTCACATCCTATAGCTCTCTATGAGAGATGAATCATTTGTAACAAAAATATTTTGGAAATGGTAAACTGTGAAAGGCTTAAATGATTTACAAAGTTGACACACACAGTAAATGCCAGAGCTCAGACTACAGCTCAGAGTTTAAACACTGATGATACCCATGCTCTCTCCACATTTCAGATTTGGTGCTCACATCACATACTCAGACATTCAAAGTCATGGATTCACAAATCTCTTAATATTAGGGGCTTAATACTAATATTACAAAGGAATACTGTTCAAAGAAAAAGAGAATAAGGAGGTGAATGACAGAAATTTTAAAAATCTCACTCTGCGGCTTCTGTCCTCCACCTTCCTCTAATCACAGCTATTTCCTAAGTTGGCTGACAAACTTAGTGACTTAAAAAAAAATTTCTTACATTTCAGTTCTGGAGATCAGAAGACCAGAATGAGTCTGACTGAACTAAATTTATTGCTATTCCCCACCTTCTGCTTGTTTGCGTTTATTTTGCTCTTTAATTTTATTTCATTTTATTTTTGTAAGTTCTTAAAATTGTTGCTGAGTTTACTAATTTGAGACCTTTATGGTTTTTTAGCACAAGCATTTAACATTATAAATTTACTACTAAACACTGCTTTAGCTACATTCTACACATGTTTAATAATTGTGTTTATAATTTTTTAATTTAAAATTTCTTTTGAGATCCCTTTTTGATACATAGGTTATTTAGAAGTGATTTGATTATTTCTAATTATATTGGTATTTCTACATGTCTTTCTCATGACTATTTATTTATTTTTGTTGTTGTTAAATGTATTTTCATTGATTTCAGAGAGGAAGGAAGTGGGATAGACAGATAGAAACATTAATGATGAGAAATAATCATTGATCAGCTGCCTCCTGCACACCCCCTGCTGGGGCTGAGACCTCAACCTGGGCATGTGCCTTGACCGGGAATCAAACCATGACCTCCGGGTTCATAGGTCGATGTTCAAACACTGAGCCATGCTAGCCAGGACTTATTTCTGATTTAATAACCTTATAGTCTGAGAATACTTTTTTGAAAGATTTAATTATTTTAGGTTGTTGATGTTAATTTTATAGCTCAGAAACGGATTATATTGGAGAATGTTCCATGTGTATGTGAAAGCATGTATATTTTGCTGCTGTTGTGCAGATTGTCCCATACATGATAATTCTGCCTAGTTATTTGGGGATAAGGTCTTCTGTCATATTACCAATTTTTGATCTACTGATGACTGAAAGAGGAATTTTGAAATCTACTATTATAATCTTGATTTGTCTACTTATTTGTTAAGTTCTACCAATTTTATCTCAGGTATTTTGATTCTCTGTTAGATTTATATACAATTAAGATTATTTTCCTATATAATAAAAGGCTAATATGCAAATCGACTGAATGTCAGAATGACTGGTTGCTATGACACACACTGACCACCAGGGGGCAGAAGCTCAATCCAGGAACTGCCCCCCTGTGGTCAGTGCATTCCCACAGGGGGAGTACCACTCAGCCAGAAGCCCGCTCAGGGCTGACAAGCGCAGCAGTGGTGGCAGGAGCCTCTCCCGCATCTGTGGCAGCACTCAGGACCCCTTGGGGGATATCTGTCAAGAGGTCCCGAACTGCAAGAAGGCGCAGGCCAGGCTGAGGGACCCTCCCCCGCCAGTGCATGAATGTCATGCATGGGGCCTCTAGTTGTCTTATGAACATTATATGATGTTCTTTATATCTGATATTTTGTGCTCTGACGTTGTATTAGTTTCTATTACTGCTGTAGCAGATAACTACAACCTTAATGACTCACAACAATGCAATTCCTTATCTTACGTTTCTGTGGCACTGAATTCTGAAGTCAGTTTCACTAGGGCTAAATTCAAGGTGCCACTAGAGCTGCGTTCCTTCTGAAGGCCTTAGGGGAAAATTCATTGCCTTGCCTTTTCCAGCTTCCAGAGGCTCCCAGCTTTTCCGTCTCAGCCCTTTCCTTTCTCTTCGAAGGCAGTAGCTTAGCATCTTTAAATCTTTGTTTTTCTGTGACCTTCATTTTCATCACATTTTCTTCCCTAACTCCTCTGTCTCCATCTTCTATCTTTTAAGGCCTTTTGTGCTTACATTGGACTCACCTGGACAAGCAAGACTCATCTCCCTATGTTCACAGTCTTAATTTAATCACAGGAGCAAAGTCCCTTTGCCAAGTAATACATATTCACAGACTGGGGGATTAGAACATAATCATCTTTGGAAGGACCGTTATTCCGTGTAATGCAGAAATCTACTCTACCTGATATTGATATAGGTCTATGAGCGTTTATGTCTTTTTTCTCCTTTTCATTTTAATCTATGTCTTTATATTTACAGTGAGTTTCATGTAGACAGGTGATCCTTGTGTCTTTACTCAAATAATTTGTCTTTTAGCTGTTATGTTTACACAATTCACATGTAACGTGATTATTAGTATGATCAATTCAATTCAACCACTTTCTTAGCTGTATTCAACTTGTCCCATCTGTTCTTGGCTACTTTCCCCTCCTCTTCTTTAATTAAGCCTTCTCTGGCTTAATTCCAAACTTTTTGTGCTCTGTTTTCTCTCCTCTGCTGGCATATTATTTATATCTTACAAAAACACGGATTACAATATTTTAAAATATATTTTTATTGATTTCAGGGAGGAAGGGAGAGGGAGAGATAGAAACATCAATGATGAGAATCATTGATTGGCTGCCTCTTGCACACCCCACATTGGGGATAGAGCCCACAACTTGGGCATGGATCCTGACCTGGAATTGAACTGTGACTTCCTGATTCACAGGTCGATGTTCAATCATTGAGACACGCCAGCCAGGCTGAGCTAAATAATCTTAAAGCCTGGAAATTGGCACAACACTTCTACTAGGCTCTGTTATGAGTGTTTGACTTAATCTCATTAGGAGTTTAGTTTTGAGGGTTTCTACTGCTATGTCAGCGCACCTCACACTTTGCATACTGTAGTAATATGTTGGTTACTGGAGGGGTACGTTTTCTCGACCATGTCTGTTTGAGTCTGAGCTTAAATCTTCTCCCTATACATCAAACATGGCCGTCCTCTATGCTCTACTTCTACCCTTCCTTTCTCCACGTGGGATGATGCTGTTATTTGTTATTTAAGGCTTATTAGTTTGGTAGCAGGAGTCTCTTATTCTGACAAGACTAAGCTTTTGACAAGCACTATGTCCCAGGGACTCATGAGTATGGATCTCTTATTTCTTCCACCCTTTCTTTAGCCACACTTATGAGTTTAATCTATAAACCTACTTCTCCACCAGAAACAGGATATTTTTCAGTTGCTCCCTTTCCCAGATGCCATGCGTTTATACTGATGCCCAAGAAAAGCACTGTTTGTTTTTCTTTTCCCCTCAAGTTCAGACTTCCTCTCCCGAAAAGATGGTATAAGCACTTTGGACCTGGGAAGAGAGTCTTGCCCTTCACATACAGCTTCTCTTCCCTCTCAAAGGACATCACGCTGTGTAATACTTAGTATTCTCTCTGGTAGATTCAGTGAGAAGGCAGTAGTTCACAGAGAAAGAATCAGCAAAGGCTTCGGGGCTCCCATTCATTCAGCAGCCTCCTGGGGCCTCACCCTGTCTCATCAGCTTGACTTCCATGTTCATCAAGGTCACCAACACTTTTATCCGAACTTTGCTTACCTGTGTTCAGTTGCATTCTTCTACTCTACGTGAGCAAGTGCTTCAATTTCATCTCTCCCTGTAGGTCACTGTCTCTATTTGACTTGAGGCTAATTGCTGCTCTGTGACCTTAGAGGTCTATGGGTTTTTAAAAAAGTGAATTTGAAGTTAACATTGTTTATTGTTTGATGAGAGCCACATTCCTTTTAGCTGTCTGTATCACGCAGTGGAAGCCAGATGTACTCATCTTTCATTTTTAAAACAATAATACAGATTCTGTTAATGATTTGAAAGTTAAACTGTTTTGAAAGGACTTCCAGGTTCCTTAATGGAGTACATAATTCTTTACCTCTGTGATCTCAGCTCCCATGAATTTAAATATATGTCCAGTTCAGAAGACTCTCTTTTGTGTACATGTGGCTTCCTAATAAAAACTTGATTTTTTCTTCATGGATGTACATCATATACTAGAATTTAAAATGTGCATACAAATGTCTCTTGACCTTGACCTAAGACACCTCACAGTGACTCACTCTTGTCTTAATATCCAGAAATAGTACGACTATTTTTAGAATTTAATATAAACTCTAAAATTTACATCTACTGGGAAAGTCACATTAACAGGACATTGATGCAAATAAAAAATAATTATAAACTTTGTCAGATGCTCTCAAGAAAAGTTACAGAAGTAAAATGAAGAGAGGCTTATGTATGGAGCGCCTTGCTATAGAAACAGGACACATCCTTCTACTTCAGAGAAGGCTCACAGAGCTTGTTTCAGAGAACTACCAGGAACTGAGTGAAGGAAAGTGGGACCAGCAGGCACAGATAGATTATTGAAACTACAGCTTTTCCTATTTTGCAGAAAAAGGCCTCTAGTGGCAGTCCAAATATGTTGTATCTGTGTAACTTGTACAATTGTAAGTCATAGTATAACATGGTGATAATGTACTACTCCATTATTACAAACAAGTCTTCTTGTGGGTTCAATTTTAATAGAGTGAACTTTTAGACAACTAAACTATTATTAACAGGACTTAAACCTTTTATCATGATTTTCAACATTTGTCACCAGCCGAAATGTAAAAATCTGAAGCAAGCCTAAACCTAGTGGTTCCGTATGTCAAATACCTATTGTTGGCATATCATCCTTGACTTTAAATATCCTTTGCAATTACAGAATATGTTGCTCCATTTGATCTTACTCTGTTTTAAAAATAAAAAGAGAAATGAAAATGAAAAGGCTGATATATGCTAAGAATTTTAGGCCTAAAAATAAAATACAATTTAAAAGTATGTTTAGATATCAAAATGATCATTACTCTCAAACCAATCTTTATTCTCAGGCTACATGCCTTTCATCTAAAAAAATAAATTGGAAAATATTACAAAAATATCTGTGTAAACAAGTCATAAGTAATTAGACAAATGAACTATTTTTTAACTAGAGAAACTGAGCTACGTTGGCACTGCAAAATTAAAATTGTATGGGTTTTCTTAAGCGAGAGTGTGGGAACGTAAAGAGTGAAATAAAAACATTTTTTAATTTGAGTTTGAGGCTCCCTACAGTTTCAGGAGGTGTAGTATCCTGTGCAGGATTGAGGGCTGCACTTGATATATGGTTTCACTTTAGGTGTTAAGGAGAATTTCCTTCCTTGATACTTTTTTCAAATGTTTCTCTTCCTTTGTAGTTTCCTAACCATTAGAGTGATAAAAACTAAATTACATTATTTCAGTTATGAATCCAAAATATATTCATGCTAGCCTTGGGGTATATAGGAGTGTGTGTATTTGTTGTTTTTTTTGTTGTTTGTGTTTTATGCAACATGAATGATATTGATGTACAGTGAAGAGTCACCGTTCTAGACTGCAGAATAGAATGGAAACAGTAAAAAGTGCTGGAAAAGTAGACTATTGTCTTTTTGGTTATTATTAACTTAAAGAATGTTTCTATAGTTTACCAGGGGATTAACTAATTTGGGTTCAAAATCCAGCTAGTAATAAAATAAATATTCATTCTTCATTTTATTCTAGGTACATGATTGAGTTCAGACAAAATTTAGAAGTGCTAATTATTCAATATACACATGAATGATGTGATTCCTCAGGACTTGGTCCTTCCACAAAACATAACAAAATGTTGGGGAGTTCTATATCTTTCACTCTAGATGGGGAGTTCTATATCTTCATACATTCATAAGCCAAGAGAGTTTAAATTATAAATCAATAAAATGTAAAAACTCCCCAGTCAGCATGATTCAGTGGTTGAGCTTCCATCTATGAACCAGGAGGTCACAGTTCAATTCTGGTCAGGGCACAAGCCTGAGTTGCTGCCTCTATTCCCAGTAGGAGGCATGCAGGAGGCAGCCAATCAATGACTCTCTCTCACTATTGATGTTTCTATCTCTCTCTCCCTCTCCCTTCCTCTCTGACATCAATAAAAATATAGTTTTTAAAAATAAAATAAAATGTAAAAACTATGAATAACAGTTCCAGAACCCAAGTTTAAGAGACCAATGGATTTTAGCTATCTAACCTGAATCCAGGCCAAGGAAGAGACTGTTTCCACACAATACACAATTGCAAGAAAATTATTTAACTAATTGTGAGTTTGATTTCATACACACACACACACACACACACATAGACATACACACACAAACATATCCAACATTAATGAAATATTTCATTATGGCTGTTTAACAAGAGCTTTCTATGTTTGATCAAAGCATCTAATGCAATTCAGATGTTATTTCGCTTAGCAGTCGGCTGATTGGGAACTTATTTCAGGGATCTCTGAGTCTAACCCCATTGAAAACTTTATGAAACGTGTTCTTCATAATTCATATTAACATAGGCTCTGTTTTCTGTAATTATTATAAATATATTGGGAATTCTTAAGTAAACATCCAAGTGGTTTCATAACTTCTTGCAGCATGAGAAATCAAGAAAAGAATCTTCAGGAATTCAGAAAA
>NW_006282396.1:2590098-2614869 GCF_000327345.1 Myotis davidii
ATATTTGTATTTTTTTCTTGTAGAAACTTAAGTAAATGTTTGCTTTTTTAAAAATATTTTTTATTGATTTTTTACAGTTATCTTGACTTTCTGCTAGGTTTCAGGCTCAGAATTTTTTATCGTTTGAACTTGTGAGGGTCTATATTTTCTTGCTACTCTGAATTTAAGCAGTGGAAGTTGAATTAGTGTGCGTTTTCTTAACTTTTTAAACATCTTTGCATTTTTAAGCACTATTGGTATTTTTTTCTTGTAGAAACTTAAGTAAATGTATGCTTTCTTGTATAAAATTGTTTCCATGCTAAAAATTTATGATAACAGACATATACATAAAATCAAATTTATTGTAGAATAGTTTAAAAAACAGTTAAATTTAAAGCTGTACAAAATAAACCCTGCACCATTCCATAACAGAACAACCTCGCCTCTGGTAGCCAGCACACCTCTCGGAGCTGGGGCTCTCACCCACACCGCAGTGTCACCTGCTCAGGAGCTGCAACTTCTCCTCCGTACACTGGGGACCTGACCTCATGGGAATTCTGTTCCAGGGCAATAACTCATTTTCCACTTATGCCGTATTTTCTAAGACATCAACTGCACTCTGCTAAAAATTGGTGCTTATTTCTCCACTGGAAAAATTAGTAGGAAAATATGTTTCTCTTGATTTCACTACTTCTGAAAAGACCTCAGAGCTGAACTACTTGTGTCTCAGTGTTCACATTTTTATATATTTTACCTGTAGGTTTTGTCTTCTCTGCTTGGATGAATTCTACTAATGGGTCTGTATTTGCAATAGACATTATCAACAACTACCAAGTTGTGCCTGAACGTACCACCTTCATGTTACTCTTAAGGTAATTACCTAGGACAGCCTAATGTGTCAGATTACTTCTTTTCTCAGGGTAGAGCCATTGCATGCCCTCCAATCTGTGTTTGATTCCACTGATTGCCATGATTAATTACCAAAAAAAAATGCACCTGTAGGTTTCTGAATCCTAAACAGCTCATTCGTAAACAATAGCACAAAACTCTTTTAAGAAACATATCTTTAAAAAATCAATGCCATGGTTAAATTTTAGTAATACTGACTACTTAAAGAGAAAAAAACACACAAACATGCACTGATGTAGTTAAAAATATAACTCTAAATACTTGAGACAGAAAAGTAACATAATTTTACATTATATATTATGTTTAGATCTTTGAAAATATTGATAACAGATTGGTAGACTGTCAATATTCACAGGATGCCTAATCATATCAATTAAACTAAAATAAATCAAAGAGTTGTTAAAGAGCTACCTCTATTTACTAATTACTAAGATTGTGGACTAAGATTTATTTTACTAGAGTAGAAAAGTCTTAAATTATTTTTATTTTTTCAGCACATAAATTAATGGTATTTTATTTATTTTTTGACTATTTATCCCTTCCACACACACAATTATCTTATTGTTTGTTGCCCATGTCCACGAGTTCTCTCTCTTTTCTTTTTTGCTCAATCTCTCCACACCTCAACCCCCAACAGTTTTTAAATTGTTCTTTAGTTTAAATCATATATGTGTTTTATGCAAGCTAATACCACTTTCTTTTCAAACATCATTTGATGGAATGGATAAAAAATGGCAAATAGGACTTTTTACATATTTTCTTGTTTTTTGATGTTGTAATTATACTTAGAAAATTTACTTTACATTATTTTGTTCATGTATATAATGTATTATATCCTTAGAATACAAATTCAGAATCCAGGAGTAATCTCACTTTGTACTTTTACCTACATAACATAAAAAGCATGGGGAGGGAGGAAGGGATATCTGTAATACTTTCAACAGCAAATATAATTTGTTTTAAAAAGCATATGATCAGGAACTTCAAAAATCTAGGTCTTTTTTATGATTTATTTATTTATTCTGTATATGACTTGTACTCTTGTTCTTCCGTACTATTCCACTTATTATTTGTAAATGAACTTATTATATTTGAATTAATCTTACTAAGACTCTGCTTGCAAAAAAAAGAAACTTAACTTGAAGAAAAAATAGCAACTTGCAATTTAAGTTATAATGTAATGGGTTGAAAATTCTCAGAACGTGATTTTATATAGAAATATATTTTGTGTGTGTATAAGTAAGTAGTTAAAAATTTTGAGAAAATATAAGCCTAGATTTGAGGTGTGTGCTAAATTCAATGATTAATGTTTTTATTTTTTAAAAAAAGAAAAGAAAAGAAGAAGACATGGAGCATCACAATGAGAAGAATGTCATCTGCAGCAGAGGCAAAGATCATAGTGATGATGCCATAAGCCATGGAGTAGCTCGAGATACAAGAAGCTGGGAGATGCAAGGAAGAATTTGTACCCAGAACATTCAGAGGCAGTAGGCCCACTGACAACTTGATTTCATGTTTCCACCTCGAGGGCTGTAAAAGAATAAATTCCTGTTATTTTTAATGCTCAAAGCCTGTGGTATTTTGTTACGGTGGTTCTACAAAACTACTCATAGGCATGAATTAGCTTTTGTCCTCACTGTCCCAAAAATTCTTAGCCAGTCTTCATATTGCATAATGGAATACATGATTTTCTTCTCCTTGATTTGAAATGCTACTAAGCATCTTTAAGATACTTGGATTAGCTTCTGGAATTTTTAGTAGAAACAATATTTTAAACAAAATGAAGTCATTCGATTTCTTCCAATACATGACTGGAGATGTCCCTAACCAGGTCAGTGTGACTCAGTGGTTGATCAATGACCCAGGAACCAAGAGGTCACCTGTTCGATTCCCGGTCAGTGCTTATGCCGGGGTTGTGGCCTTCATCCCTAGACGGGGGTGAATGCGTGAGGCAGCTGATCAAAGATGTTCCTCTCTCATCGATGTTTCTATCTCTCTATCCCTCTCCCGATAAAAAAATAAATAAAAACATATTTTTTAAAAAATGAAGATGTTCCTAATTGTCACAGCCCTTTCTTGAAAATTTTCAAATCTATTTTATAATCTATTTTTATAATTTTTTTCCAAGTGAACTTTATAATTCTTTGCAAAATTAAAAAAAAACGCCATTGGCTTTCACTGTATATGTATTCAATATGTGGATAGTTTTATGGAAATAAAAATTTTACATGACTTAGAATTCCTATCCAAGAAGGTTCTATGTTTGCCATGAATTGAGTCTCAGTTACACTTTTCAGTAAAGTTATGTTCATATATTTCATATGAGTCATTTACATTTACTGTTATTTCTCTTTTATAAATTCAATCAATAAGGCTTTAGTATTCTATTCTTTAGTAGGAAGTTTTATGTTAAGCTTTGACATATATTCTTTGTTATATAAATTGTTTCTATTTATCTAAGAGGTTTGATCAGAAATGTTTGTACATTTTATTAAATGTCTTCCTGGCATTTATCAAATTAATCATTAAGCATTACATTATTGACCTATATTGTGGAAAATAGCAAAAAAAAAGGATTTTTCATTACTCAACTCTAATTACAAAAAAATAATAATTGGCCAGAATTCAATAATCAATGGTTGAATGTTACACCTGTTTTCTTCTAATACATCAATATTACCATTTATTTTCTGAATATACACAAACAGAGCCTCTCCAAAAATTGCCTTATGATGAACCTTAATGAACAGTGTCTTATATGATTCGATGGGTGGGTTCCAAGCTATTTAAGGGATGATAGGAGAGACAAAGTTATCATAAATTAACAATTTTCAAAAGCAATTCTTTTTTCTTTTTCAAAAACAATTCTTAAGTTTTACTAATAAAACAGCCTAGAGAGGGGTCACTTATTTGTGTGCTGAAATATTAAGAACCAAATTCTACTTCTTGTCATGATTAAGAAACAGGGAGTGAGAGATGAATATTCCTCCATAAACAATCAGGAAATTGAACTAATTGAAAGATAAGGAATTAAGTTTTAGAAAGACAGCTAGAATTTGCAAGTCCAAATACTGTAGGGAGACAGATATACAGAAATGTACAGAGATCAAGTCTTTATTAGGAGCTGCTCATTAACAAGAACCACTAAAAAACAATGGGAAAAAAATTTCTGGGGCTCACATAACATGGGAAGAATTAAAGTTCCCATAGACCAGAGTAAACAAAACTCGTAATATGTGAGGAAGGCTGTAGAGTACCTGGAAGTGATTGTCTTAGTGGGGGTAAATTAGCCCCAGACTAAAGACATTCCTTAATATAGTTTAAATAAGTTTTGAAAGAAACTCATTTAAAGCCACTTATTGTGTATCAGAATTAAGTTCGGCACGATTCCTTTTAAACACAAATACCATAATCATAACAATTTAAAGCAGAATATGTCAAAATGATGGGGTGGGGGAATGATATAACCAAACACTATTTAAGAAACACCTTAGCCTGGCCAGCGTGCCTCTGTGGTTGAGCATAGACCTACGAGCCAGGAGGTCACGGTTCAATTCCCATTTTAAGGCCTGACATGCAAATCTGGGAATTAATATTTTTATGTATTTTGTATCAACATGTATTTTAATTTATTGTTTCGTTTAGATTTTGTATAATATTTTAGCTCTTTAATGCAAATAAGGTCTTTAATAGTTATTGCCTCCATATAGCACAGATGAATGATCAGAGTGCAGGCAGAAGGGGAAAAGGGGCCAGATCTTGGCTTTTTTTATTTCTCAAATTCAAGATCTGGTAAATGCAAAATTAATTACACAACATATAACCAAAAAGATTTCCCCAAACCATACCATACCCCAACTAAAATAAAAATTTTACGTTGTAGAGAAAAACAGTTTACAAGAAAAAGAAAAGATTTCAGATGCACTTGGGTCCCCGAGGAGGCACTCCATGTCCTATATTAGCAGTAACATGCCCCCCAGTTAGTTTTGGAAAATCCTAGAGCATGGTTGGCTGTGGTCCCAATCTGGGGAAATTCTCAGGAAAGTAGTAAGATTGCGGATATGAGGCAGGAGCCACAATATTGGCATTCTTTTGTGTAATAAATGGATCTGTCACAATCTCATTGACGTCATTATTTGTGTCATACTGATGTAGTAGAATGTTCCCAATATGATGGAGGGTAACATAAAAACAAAACATAAAACCAACATTACTGTGAAAGCCTTGAGAAAGAAAAGAGATATTGATCGTTTCCTGATGGGACTGAAGCAGCAGTTGTGGAAAAATGAAGACAACTAAGAACAGACCCATTGAGCTAGATCAGGCCTCTTTCTATTAGAGACACGTGAAAACTCTTTTCTGATATCTTTTTTTTGTACGAATTGGATTTTTGAAGAATTACATACTCCAAAGAAAAAAGACGGGCCATCTAGAAACAATGTTTATGTCCCATAACAGAATACATATGCACAGTTAAATTGGACTTTCAATATTTCCCATGGATTGTGAAGAAGCAGAGTGACAGAGTGGTACAACAAAATCCAGATACTCAACACAGTTATCTGACAGTTGTCAGAAAGAAGGAACGCTAGCCAATGCATCTTTTCTGGAGTATGCTAATAAGTTTTTCTTGAACTCTGGATATCTTGAATTATAACAAACTTTCTGGGGAAGGGGAATACACTATTAATTTTCTCAATCCCAGCAACCAAAGCAAAGAAATACTGTTACCTCCAACAAACTGGCACAACATTAATCCAGCCTTGAAGTTGCAACTGGAGGCTCAGCAGAACTTTACTTTGAACAGATAGACATGCATATCCTGACCACAAGGAACTTCTAATTCGAAGTGCCTGCTTGGGGAAATTCTTAGACACAAATCTATACCTAAGAAAATATATCCAAAGATATTCATTTCCACACTTTTCCATTTGTTAACACAAATTGGAACCATACTACTCTAAGATAAATTAATAAATGCATTATCTTTATATATAAATGTAAGTGACCAGCCGACCGGCCGGTAGGTATGATACACACTAACCACCAGGGGGAAGACAATCAACACAGGAGCTGCTGAGCAACAGCAACTTTGCAGAGTGCCCTCTCGCACTTTGGGACCCCTCGGGGGATGTTGGACTGCTGGTTTTGGCCCCATCCTCACAGGCCAGGCCAAGGGACCCCACCTGCCAGAGGGACCCTGATCACTCTGCAGACACCCCAGGTGTGGGTGGCCAGGGAGGAACCATGAGGGTTAGCTCCCGGGCGTGCCCAGCCCGTCTTGCCCAGTCCCACCCCACCAGCCACCTTCTAATTAATTTCTTTTCAGTTTGCACAAATTTGTGCACTGGGCCTCTAGCTTACACAATAAAACACCCTAGATCAGCGGTCACCAACCTTTCAGACCTCACAGACCACCCGTGGTCCACCGACCGCTGGTTGGCGACCGCTGCTCCAAAGGTTTCCTTAAACCAGCAGTTGCCAACCTTTCGGACCTCACAGACCACCAGTAGTTTGTGGACCACTGGTTGGTGGCTGCTGCCCTAGAGCAGTTAAAATGAATAACTAAAGCTACATGTATCAAGGTTGAATGTCTTAAAAAGCATAATATCAAATGATAGCATGAAATTGTAGTGTGAAAAATTTATTCAAATTTTGGAAACACCACATTTCCCTAAAATAAAATTAAGAAAAAAAATACGAACAGGTCTAAAAGGCAAAAGAGAAAGAGGGCATAGCTCTCTTTGCTTTAAAATATTAAAATGGTACATGATTGTAAACACTCCAGTGAGTAAACATCAATGGCTTTATTTCCTGAAAACAAAGGCAAGATTAATTGTTTACTCTCCATTGTAGCAGATGGAAGAAATTTAACTGTTAAATTTAAATATCTTACTTTGGATTATGGCTATATTGATGTAATTAAATACCTGTATTTTTTTATTCCTCCATTTCCCAATTCAATGAATTTCTCCATTTACTTAGTTCTTGTAAAAGTTTTTATCTTTCTTTTAAGTATTCAGCATAATTTCTGAAACTTAAAACGTGGCTATTTTTTTTTAAAGAATGTTACAAAAATGAATAAATATGGTCAACTGTAAGTGTCTTTCTAAATGTGATGTAAATGCCATTATATAAAAGTAATTGACAGAAAATATATTCCTGGGAAAGGAAAAAAAGTAAATAAAATACAAACTCTCTAATAAAGGAAAAATTTGCCTGTAATATAATATAAAATTCCATAGTGGAAATAAAAGACAATTATATCTTAGCTGTTTTTACAATATATAATACTGATTTTTATTCATCATAACATACATTTCCAGACAAATCTAGGTGTGTCCCATCATATATAATAAAGAGCTAATATGCTAATTAGACCAGACAGCTGAACATTCTTCCAGTCACCCTTCTGATGACCTTCTGGATGAAGCTGGGGCTGCGAGGGCCGAGGCAAGAATGACCTTCCTGAACCGCCAGGCCAGCCGTGATTGTCCCAGTGCCCCTCCTTCCACAGAGGCAGCAGAAGAGGTGGCTGTGCAGGTCTGGTCCAGCACCCCCCTTTCACAGAGGCAGCGTGAGAGGGGTTGGCGTTGTCCCAGCACCTCTTCAGAGGTGGTATGGGCTGCAACCATGGTGTCTCGACTTCCCACAGCCGCTCCCTAGCCGTCCCAGCCCTTGATCGCCCCCACCCACACTAGTTGGTGGGGGACAGGGCCAGTGCTAAGGAGCAGCAAGCCAGCTTCTGGTTGAGCAGTGCTCCCCCACTTCCCTGCTCTGCTAGAAGCTGGTCTCATGGCTGGTGAGTGCAGCAGTGGTAGTGGGAGACTCTCCCACCTTTATGGCAGGTGAGTGGTAAGGAGCAAGAGGTCTTGGACTGCAAGAGCCCTGGACTGTGAGAGGTATGTCTGAGTGCCAGCTTAGGACCAGGGGAATTGGACCTAAGCCAGCAGGTGGACATCCCCCGAGGGGTCCCCAACTGCAAGAAAGCACAGGTTTGGCTGAGGGAATTCTCCCCATCCAGTACATGAATTTTGTGCACTGGGCCTCTAGTTTAAATAAATAATTTATAATAATAATCTATAATAATAAAAGCATAATATGCAAATTGACCGAATGGCCAAACAGCAGAATGACCGTCCAGACAATCATGTTATGACACCCACTGGCATCAAGCCAGCCAAGGCAAGTGTGATGTGATTGGTCGGGGACCCTGCCATCGCCCCATGATCGCCCCATAGAGGGCGGCCAGGCCATTGGCCAGGGCTGCGGCAGGTGGGTGCAGCCTCCCTCTGCTGGAGCGATCCATCGCAGAGCCCAGTGATCAATTGCCCCAAAGAGGGAGACCCAGGCTATCGGGCCTGCAGCGCTGTGGCAGGTGGGTAGGGCCTCTCTCTATGGGGTGATCGATTGCAGGGCTCCTGGATGTGAGAGGGCGCAGGCCAAATTTCTTGCACCAGACCTCTTGTATATAAATAATAGTATCTATAACAGAGTAATTACTTCATTATTAAAAAGGCGGTTCTTTTACCTTCTTTTTAAAATGAATGTGCTTTTTTTTCATTACTGTGACCTGATGGTCAGGAAGGAAGTGGAACTTTCTAAGCACTAGGTTTCCATGCTTTATTGAAGGACGAGTGAAGTTATATATCCAAATATTTGTGAGGTCATATTTAGGTGGAAGTCTCCTGCATTGCAACGAGACATTTCTCACAATAATTTTGAAATTTATAAATGCTGGTGTTCAAAGCTAAAGTCTCTTCTTGATTTAAGAAATGCTATTTCAGCCAAAACCGGTTTGGCTCAGTGGATAGAGCATCAGCCTGCGGACTGAAAGGTCCCAGGTTCGATTCCGGTCAAGGCATGTACCTGGGTTGCGGGCACATCCCCAGTAGGAGATGTGCAGGACGCAGCTGGTCAATGTTTCTCTCTCATCGATGTTTCCAACTCTCTATCTCTCTCCCTTCCTCTCTGTAAAAAATCAATAAAACATATTTAAAAAAAAAAAGAAATGCTATTTCAAATAGGTTTTCCCCTTTCTTCAACAGATATATTTGTAGCAGATTTCATTCTCTTTTCTCTCTTACATTTATAGTAATATACAAAAGAATAACCCTTTTAATAAATTTAAAATCTTGTACACTTTATACATAGGAGGCATTGATTTTGGGACTGCATAAAATGTTATTCTCATACTTTACTCACTTTAACATATTAACTCTGTTAATATCTGTGAAATTAGTTTTTATAAATAAACACAATATAAACTTAGAACCCGTGTGCACTATTTTAATTAATAATAATTTTGCAATTCTATTAATCCATCAAGTTCAAGTCTCTTTTACTGGTAATGTGTTATTAAATTGTTCTTTCTGTACTTTTTTGTTAAATCAAATGTTAACCTTTCCAGAATCAGCTAATTTTTCCTCATTTATTATGCTATCACCAACTATTACTGTCTTCATTAATCTCTGTCTGATATTTTATTTCTAATTCATGTCTGCATAATTTGGCACATTTTGCATATTATTCAGTGGTATGTATTAATGATTTAATATAGGATTTTAAATACTTATGTATTATGTATTTATATTTTATTTGGAGTATTTATGTTTCTATATTTGTACTCAAAATTAAATTACATTTATTTATAACTGTTTCTGTAATCTAAAAGGAGTAGTGATAGTATATATATTTGATATACAAATATAAACATAAATAATTATGATAAGAGGAAAACATTTTTTCTTATCTTCTGCAATAAAGGAAGATAAAGTAGGGAAAGCAGTCTGAATATTTAAAAAATAAATGCAAGAAACAATAATAGAGGGAGGTTTTTTAATTTTTTTTTATTATTAACATAGATATTTGGTGGCATTAAAGGCAGAAAGTACATAGTTGTTCCATGGAAAACTTCTGGAGCTTTAAGCCACATTGCTTATTTGTGGGATATTTGCTTTTTTTGTAGTTCTTACATGTCTAGCCTTTTGAAATAAAAATTGAATATTTATTAAAAATAATACATCATTGCCAGATATTTTATACAATGGAAACAGTAATAAGTATATTAGAAATGGCAGAATATGTGTTACTGTGAACATAGCTTGAGAAATTTTACCACATTTAGGGGAAATGGATAAATGGCTCTGTAGTGTTCATAATCTATAATAATAAAAGTGTAATGTGCTAATTAGACCAAACAGCCTTTCGGATGACCTTTCAGATAAAGCCGGGGCTGTGAGGGGAGCCCGGGTCCCGGGTGCCAGAGGAAAGCTGGTGCTGGCAGCCGGGGGACAGAAGGTCTCCTCTTGCATGAATTTCGTGCATTAAGCCTCTAGCATAATATGATGGTTAATGGAAAAGTGGTAATAAAAATTAACAGAAAAGAATTTTACAGAGTTATTTAAGATGAGAAAGAATCACAAAACAAGTACAAAAAATTTAGTGATTAAAAAACAACAACATGCATCTTCAAGTTGAAAAGGTCCATTACAACAAAACACAAGCCATTTATATTGAAAAAAACAAACAAAAAAACACACACACACACAAAAAAACAAACCTTGGTCTTTTCAATGTCATGGTTGCATATTTTGTTCATTCTTCCCTGCCAAAGTCCTTCACTTCCTATCAGCCCTTTCCTCCCATGGCCTTCCAGGGATTTGCTCATACTCCTACCCGCCACTATTGCCATTGCAAGTACCCCTTTGTGAATACATCACTTCTGTCTTTCCATATCACTCCTATTACTCCAAAACTAACAATTCTCTGAGTTTACAAGAACCTACAAATTATTGATGAAACAACTTATTGGAGCAAATATTGCTGTTTTGTATCTTTGCTTTTTATCTGAAGAGTTTAAATTCTTTATTATTCAAGTATTTCATTTTATAATAATTCAACTTCATTGCCTATTTCTTGCTTCTCCACAATTTCTTTAGAAAAAACAATATCCTGTCTACACTGTGACTATAACTCTGTTACTGCATTTGACTAATGAAACACTTTTAAAATCATGATAGACTTATCATCTATAAGTTTATTTTCCACCCATGAGATTTTGCTAGAGGTTCTTTATTTCTTTAGGATATCATACTTCCAACCTACATCTCAGTATAAGGACTTAGTCACCTGTTTGATGTAACCATTTAAAAGGGTGGCTTCCATTGTATTTCAGATCAGAAGTTACATATGCATTTTTACATATGCAAGTGTCCAACAAATATATCCCAATCATTATTCTCACTCACATTTTGCTTTCTAGATAAAATAATATCAACTTAGAAATTCCACAAACCCCTACAATTATGTCTGCTGTCATTTATTCTTACATACATTACATTAATTTCTATTAACATAATTGAAACCTCAACATATAATTACATATAGGATCAACTATAATATTTAAGCTCTAGAACACATTTTTTCTCTTGCAGACTCAGGAACTCCCTTTCTACCATTGTATAGCATCTTCCCCCTTTCTTGTAAACTATACCTAGCAGCATAGTTCTGTAATATATCCCATCAAGAAAATATCTTCTTGCTATGCTGGCGTGGCTTAATTGTCCTGTACCCTGAAAGATCAGGGTTTCAATTCCTGCTCAGGACATATGCCCAGGTTGCCTGCTCAAGCCCTGTTAGAGGGAGTCTCATTCTCACAGATGTCTCTCTCCCTCTCCCTTTCTTCTTCTTCCTTCTTCTCTCAAATTAATAAAAACACATTATATCTTCTTGAGCCCATATTATCATTAGCTATCAGATCAATTCTCTTCACTTTTTATGATGTTTTCAACATAATCTTTAATCTCCCTTTTCCAATTATTTTTTTCATTTTCTATCTTGATCTCATTCTAAATGCATTTAAGGAAAAATTCATAAAACCCCATTAGAAAAATATTCTTGAAATATATAACTAGTTAGTAAAACATATTTATTTACTTTGCCAAATAATTATCTCTGTATCCTAAGGAAATTACCCCCAAAATATATAAAATAAACAAAAGCATTGTGAAAAATTCTCCACTATTGTGTGAACATAGATGTGTGCAGCTTGGATAAATTTGCAATAGCAACACTAGATAAAAATGTAAAATTAATATTTAACAGAATGATTTAGCAGTTTTAGTAGAACCTTTTAGGATAAAGGTTCCATTTCTTCTGATGGTAGAAAATTAATGCAATCAAATCGAGAGAAATGCAGCCACTTCCGTAGAGTTCACATTTATTTTGGGGGTATTAAATAATTCAAAATATTTCCTCTTAAATTCTTCAGTTTTCCCCAGTGAAAAATATCATTTCATGAGTTTTGATAGAATTTTCTCTTCTTGGCTGTAGAGGACCCGGTTCTTGTTCACGATCACTGTCATCCATCTATGTTAGCTCATAAGCTAAAATATCCAACAAACTAAGAAGAAGCATCCCTTTGTGTGAAACTGTCTTCAAACCCACTTACCGGGGGACCTTGTTTGGCCTTTGAAAATACAGACACAGAATTCAGACACATAGTAATTCAGACATATGAGGCCTGGTGTTTTCTTCCAGGTGGAATCCTTGAGGTATAATTCTCCATAAATCACTCATATTTCTGAACATCTTCAAAGGCATTCACAGCTTGTTTTCTCCAGAGTGCTTTTGCAAGGATATTTGCATAGTAGGTAGCCGGGAAACATAGACATGTCTCTTCCTGAGGCATATATACTTACCTTGCAGGAAAATAAATTTACAGCTGTCTCATTCGCTGAAACGGATTTATTTACATTCTAGAACAGTAAAGATAGAGATGTCACTTTCCTAGAGCTGATTTGTATGACATTTCAGGGTAATGAAGATAACAGGTCTCTCTGTTTTAAAAGAAATATAGAATTGGCAATATACACTATAAGAGCTTCCTAATATCAGTGGGTATTTTTGTGTTTGTTTTTTTTTTAACACTCTCTACTCTGTGTTTAGGCAATACTTGATCTCCACTGTGTCATCCATTGGGAACTGAGGCAATGGTTAAAATAGCTAATGATAGAAAGAAAGATTTTTTTAACTGATCTATATTTTCATATGACCAATTAAATTGAAAATTTTAATCTAACCAATTAGAAATCAAAGATGATGGGTGTATACGTCTAACCAGTGGACGAAAGAAATTAAAACTATTTATAAAAAAAACATGAGTGGAGAAAGTCATACAATCAAGGTATTCAGACCAAATTTTTTTTAAAAAAAATAATTTTAAAAAACTTTTTGAAATAACCTTTTTTTTGCATATGACATTTAGAGGAAAAGTTATACACAGTTCTATGATAACAACAAACCTACGAAATTTCTGAATTTTAGAGTTGCCTGTTATATTATTAAAATGTCCAATTTCAAGGACAAGTTATGATATGCACACCTATGCACATATACACACATACATACACACACCAAAAGAACAACAAGTGAGTGGGGTCCATATCCAGAAAAATAAGCAAGCAATAGAAACTCATTCCAAAGTAAGCCTATACTGAACATGGGAAACAAACTAAATAACCTCATAAATATGTGTAAGAACTAACAAAATCAAATGTAAATAATTAAAAGAAAGTATGAGAACACTGTCTCACATATAAGAAGATCAGACATTATAAATGAGCCAAAAAGAAATTCTGGTGGTGAAGAATATATTAATTTAAATGGGAAAAGGATACTAGAGGAGTTAACCAGCAGATTTCTCCAGGCAGAAGGAAGATTTACCAAGATTGAAAGAATCAATTAAAAAATTAAGAATTAACAATCAAAAATTAAACTAAGAAAACTACTCTATATGTCTATATTGATATTGATATAGATATAGATGTAGACGTAGATGTAGAAATAGAAATAAAAAGAGATATAGATGAGATAGAGATGATAGAGCCAGAGCTAGAGCTAGAGCTAGAGTTAAAGATAGAGAATGATAGATATATTCCATTGGTTCAGTTTCTCTGAACACTGATAAATACAGATTTTGATACTGAGAGTCATTCTAGAGCATCTTATGGCACACATAAACTAATTAGTAAAATTCTTCCGTCACCCCAAAATATACTTTTAGCTGATCTGACAAAAAAAAAAGTATAATTCTGATTGGTTCACACCAGAATGCTATTACTGTGTTGGCTGTTGTCATTCTTTTTTTATTTGACACACACTCTAAGGGAAAAGAGGTCAGTGCCCCTGACGAGTCAGGTATTCCATGTTTTAAAAATTCTTGTGGCACACTGGTTGAAGATTGCTATTCTAGAGAAACACATTTTAAGGATATGTTTTCTGCCTTGGTTCTGGGATTTCTGAAAATGACTAACCCAATTAAATTTAAACATGCTAATGAACCTATTTTCTGTAGCACTGATAGTCCAGGGCATAATCTGTCAATAGAGATATGCAAAATTTCACCATTAGATTCTGCTAATCAAACACCGATAAGAAGCAGGAGCTAGGTGACTGTGTATATTACACCTTTGAACACTTTTTTTAAAAAATTAATGAATATAAAAAATTGGCTGTTTGCTTCTAATGTCATTGAACAAAGCGAGGAAGGAAAATAATGAGCTCAGGGATTAGAATTCCCAACTCAAGTGCTTCATTAATAACCTTAAAACTACTACATGTGCTCTGAAGGAGATACTTATGTTCTACAGCTGTAGGGCTGAGATGCTGAAAATCAAAATCAGCATCTCATCAGTGACTGGCAAAATCACAATACAACTTCAACTTCTAGTTTTGTAAGATATGTACTGTTAAGGGCATTAGTTGAGAAAGAATGAGATTCTGAAAGTTGGAATTAGAACATATGGGAAGACCCTGGTGAAGCTTGGGACATTGAGGCTCTAAATTCTGATGAACCTTCTTGGCCAGTAGGATGGGGTTTTTCATCCCCAGTAGAACTAGCTTATTCAACTCTCTCTCTGAGGGAATCACCCTGAATTTTGTAATGAAACTGTGATGACCTCTCTAGAGGCATGTGCCCTGTAGAGCAATGCTGAGTCTTCAGAGATTCACCCTCCACAACCCTTCTTGCTTCCAGATCTATAATTAAATTCAAGGACCAGCTGACCCCTAAAGGTGAGGTACAAAATATGACCCATGAGGAGGTACACTGTATTACAGGAGAATCAGTTGAGTTAGATAATTTATGTAATGAAACATGAGAAACTGGTATAGAGATGATTTAAGATGTGGAGCAATAGTGGGAGGAGCATGAAGTTAGATCAGGCTGAATCCTATTGATATGAACTCGCTAACCAGCAATACTGCTTTTAATATTGTAGCTCAAGGAATTAAAAAGGGATCTGTGTGTTTGGTTAGTTGGTTGAAAAATGAACCAAAGGGAGGCAAAAGTGAGCATGTTTGAAATGTCAGGAACTTGGCTTGGCTTAAAGTAGAGGAAGGAATTTAAAAGCATAGGGATTTTTGAATGGTAGACTATATTTGTCATTTAAGACCTACTCACCCACCCTGAAAAATCTAGGAGACATACTTTACACCATGACTATGAGGAGTAACTTTGTGAGTGGAGCCCAGACATCCTCGAAGAACTCTGTGATCACTCTTCTCTGAATGCCAAACCTTACAGTGGAAATGCAGTCAGTATATTTGTCATTTAAGACCTACTCCTGAAAAATCTAGGAGACATACTTTACACCGTGACTATGAGGAGTAACTTTGTGAGTGGAGCCCAGACATCCTTGAAGAACTCTGTGATCACTCTTCTCTGAATGCCAAACCTTACAGTGGAAACGCAGTCACTGAGTTGGGAAATCTAAAGGTAATAGGAGTTCATTGAATCCCAACTTGTAGGAGCCAAGTAGCGGTACTCAACCATCAAAGACAAGGTTAGCGTGGTTACTATAATGGACAGCAGTCAAAGTAGCAATAAGCATTGTCTGGCTCATGAAGACCTATGTTGTTGGCTAGTTGATTATGGTGTTCCTAGAAGTTAAACAGATGGGAAGCCTACTAAATGCTTACTTGATGCGTGTGTATAAGCAGAAAAGTTTTAGAGAAAATGAACAAACATATAATCTGAATCATACAAAAGAGAGTCATAGCCTCTCAATCATTCCAAGGCCTTGAGCTACTTTACAAACTCAGAATCCCTGGAATAAAGGGAATCTGCACTTGCCCGTGAAAGGGACCTGGTACTGCCAGGTATATATTGTTAATTTTTCTCCCAGCCTTTCTCAAAGGGACCTATGACCCTTTACCAGGGTAATTGCATTTGAAAAAAGGAAATAATCAGACTTTCAGGGACTATGGACATTTTGTCTGAACTGACGTTAGTCCCAAGGGTCCCAGAACATTACTGTGGTATACCAGTCAGGGTAGGAGCTCATGGAGGTCAGATGACCAATGGATGTTTAGCTCAAATCCATGTCACAGTGGGGCCTGTATGTATTCAGACCAATGTTGTCATTATTTCTCCAGGTAGCACAATGGAAATAGACATACTTAACAGTTGACAGAATCCCCATACCAGCTTCTTGACCTTAGGAGTGAGGGCTATTATAACATGAAAGGCCAAATGGAAACCACTAGAACTGCTTCTATCTAGGAAAATAGTGCCCCCAAAAGCAATACCATGTTCCTGAAGTGATTGCCGAGATTAGTGCCACCATCAAAACTAAAAATGCAGGATGTTTCTTCTCACCAAATCCAATTCGATGTACTTATTTGGTCTGTGCAGAAGGCAGAGAGAACTCGGAGAATGACAGTGGGTTATCATAAGCTTAACCAGGTGGTGACTTCAGTTGTAGCTACTATATCAGATGTAGTTTTAATTCCAGAGTAAATTAACACATCTACAACCTTGTACATAGTGATTGAGCTGCCAAATGTCTTTTTCTCCATCCCTGTCAACAAGCTATACCAGCAGCAATTTGCTTTCAGCTGCCAATGCCAGCCACACAGAGACTATCATGCTAAGCAAAATAAGTCAGGCAGAAAAAATTAAGAAAAATATGATTTAATTCATGTGTGGAACATAAAAGCAACAAATGAGCAAACAAAAAAAATTGAACAAACAAAAACTCATCAGCACGAACAACAGTATGGTGACTAGTAGAGGAAAGGAGGTGGGGTAATAGTAAAGGGTAAAGAGGTGCCAATATAAGGTAACAGAAGATGATTTGTTTTTGGGCGGTGGGTATACAATACAATATAGAGACCATGTCTTATTGAAATGTATACAAATTTTTTCTTTTACAATTTTCCAACTTTTTTTTTTTTTCAATTGTAGTTCACATTCAATATTATTCGGTGTAAGTTTCAGGAGCACAACATAGTGGTTAGAAAATCATACACTTTACAGAGTGGTCCCCCTGATATTTCAAATACTTCCCTCCCCCCCTGTGCTGGGGTCCAGCCTTATCGGGCCAGGGGGTCCCAAAGTTGTGGACAGAGTCAGTGAACAATGATTTACACGGAGACAGCATTCAGATGATCAGCATAGCTCTCTTTAGTCTCCGTGGGTCTTCCCTCCCCCCCTGTGGTGGGGTCCAGCCCCATCGGGCCAGGGGTTCCCAAAGTTGTGGACAGAGTCAGTGATTCCCAGATAAGATCTGGGGAGCGTTATAAGGTCAAGCCTAATTATGCTAAGAGGACTGTGCCCTCTAACCTAAGGCTTGTTTGTGACTTTGCCAACAGGTCAGTCTGAGGCTTAACCCTATAGCTGCTCCCAACACCTGGCCCATAGATAGCTATTGCAATACTATTTTTTCCTCCATTGACCTCTCCCTGGCCATTTGCACCCCCCAGCATATGTCTACACCCTCCTAGTGACTGTATCCATTGGTAATGCTTATATGCATGCATACAAGTCCTTTGGTTGATCTCTTACCACCCTACCCCCCACACCCACCTTCCCTCTGAGGTTTGACAGCCAGTTCGATGCTTCTCTGTCTCTGGATCTATTTTTGTTCATCGGTTTATGTTGTTCACTATATCCCACAAATGAGTGAGATCATGTGGTATTCATCTTTCTCCTGGCTTAGTTTGCTTAGCATAAGCCCTCTAGGTCCATCCATGCTGCTGCAAATGGTAAGAGTTCCTTCTTTTTTACAGCAGTGTAGTATTCCATTATGTAGTTGTACCCCAGTTTTTTAATCCATTCATCCACTGATCAGCACTTAGACTGTTTCCAAATCTTAGTTATTATAAGTTGTGCTGCTATCCTATCTAATAAAAGAGAAATATGCAAACCAACTGTACCTCTGCTATGCCCACAAGCCAAAAAGGAGTGAATATGCAAATTAGCCCAACTAAGATGGCTGCGGCCATGGAGCTGGAGTGAGCAGGAGGCTTGGGTTGCCCCTGGCGATGGAGAAAGCCAAGCTTCCCGCCTGTCCTGGGAGGCCCTGAGCTCTGCTAAAGGCTACAAAGTTTCAATTATAGAAGATAAATAAATCCCAGATACCTGCTTCCAACCCATGGCCGTGGCCAGCCTGAAAATGACCATCAGGCCCTCACCCAGGCTGGCCACACCCCCATGGAGTAAAGGGTCCCCACTGGGTGGCTTGGCCAGACTGAAAACAGCCCTCAGCCCCTTACCCAGGCTGGCCAGACACCCCAGCAGGAACTCTCCACTTTGAAGGGGCTGTGGACAGCCTGCAAACAGCCATCAGCCCCTCACCCAGGTAGGCCAGGTATCCCAGTGGGGACCCCCACGTTGAAGGGGGCATGGCCAGCCTTAAACTGGCCTTCAGCACTTCACCCAGGCTATCCAGGCACCCCAGCAGGACCTCCTCACCTTGTAGGGGCTGTGGCCAGCCTGCAAACAACCATCAGCCACTCACCCAGTAGGGCCCCCTACCACGAAGGGGATGTGGTCAGCCTGAAAACAGCCCTCAGCTCCTCACCCAGGCTGGCCAGGCACCCCCTGGTGGTCAGTGCGCTCCCACGCAGGGAGCTCTGCTCAGCCATAAGCCAGGCTGCCAGCTGCCAGCACAGCAGTGATGACGGGAGCCTCTCCCACCTCCTCAGCAGCGCTAAGGATGTCTGACTGCAGCTTAGGCCTGCTTCCCACTGGCAAGTGGACATCCTCCAAGGGCTCCCAGGCTGCCAGAGGGATGTCTGACTGCCAGCTTAGGCCTGATCCCTGAGGGAGCGGGCCTAAGCCAGCAGGTGCATATTCCCTGAGGGGTCCCTGACTGCGAGAGGGCACAGGCCAGGCTGAGGGACCTCCTGAGTGCACAAATTTTTGTGCACCGGGCCTCTAGTGAACATATAAAATCTTATTAACTAATGTCACTGCAATACATTTAATTTTTAAAAAAGTAAAAAAAAAATCATGAGAAGCACAGAAATTTCAATAACTCTGTTTCCTTTAGAAAGGGAGGAATAAATGAGAACAGCTTCAAAGCATGTTACAAATGAGGCTACCACTGAATTAGTGCCATTAACTTGTAGAAAATTTAAAGCAAATAAAGGATAATTCTAAAGCTATAAAACTATATGGAGAGTGTTCATTATGTTGTTTAAATTCTTTATGATTTTAAATAGGAAACATTTTAAAAAATTGCTAGTGAGGATGTATTCAGAATTTTAAGTACATTGAGTACATTATGAAGGAAACAGTAGTTGATACTGAGGAGAGGCTGAAGAAAAGAAAGAAAAATATTATCCAGCTTCAGTAAATGATAACTTATTTAACTCCCCCTGTCCCTTCTCTCAGTCAGAGAAATAGCCTCTACCAACCAGATAAATAGGCAAATTACTATATCCACTCTACTTCTACACACCTACTGTTATTCTGTTCACCACATTATTTTCTATATTAAGGAAGATAATCATTTTTTTTTAAAAAAAATAAGTTGATATAAAACAAGGGGATATAACTGGCAATAATATATGCAACATTTAACAACTTTAGTCATTTGTATACTATCTAAGCTCTTTTGGTGTGCTGCATATTACTATTATTATTACTTATTAAATTAACTTATTTCTTACATTTAAATAATGTTTAAGAACTTTATTTTATTCAAATGTATTTAAAGGGAACCTAAATCACTTACCAATATAAAAGCACCATAACAAATTAATGCACTAAAATTCAAATCATGTACTTAAAATAGAAGAAAGCAAATTATATAATCATTTATTTTTCAAAACTTGAAGTGATATTAATTATAAAAATAAACAATTGATCCGATGAACAAAAATATATATCTGAAAATAATTTTTCAAAAAAGAATGAGATTTAGTCCTCGCCAATGTGGCTCAGTTGTTTGCAGCATCGCCCCATACACCAAAAGATTGCAGGTTCAATTCTCAATTTGGGCACACACCTAAGTTCGGGGGTTCAGTCTCTCTCTCTCTCTAAAAAATAATAAATGTATCCTCAGGGTAGTATTAAAAATAAAAGAAGATATATATTTATTTTTTTAAAAAAAGAGCATGAGACATTGTGATCAGTCAATAAAATTGATATTCTTCTAGATGTCACTTAGTTATAAGTACAAAATTCTAACACAATAATTCAATTCTGTTCTATAACTATGCTGCTGCTGCTTCCTAAGGTTTCCAACTCATAGACATACAATCATAAAAGGTCAAAATCTGCTTAAGAGCTTAACTGTGTTTTCTGATTTGAAATATTATTCTTAAGAAATGAATAGAAATGTTGTTCAACCCACTCACTTCAAAAAACCTCCACAACAAGCCTTGGGTTCTATTTTTCTTCTGATTAGTTCAAATTAATTGGCAATGTTCACAAAGAAATGGAGTTTCTCGTCCATACACCAACACTCATTCATTTGGAACAATAAAGGTAAGTTATTAACAAATATTTTCATAGTATTCAAACTATTGTTAGTGAATGCATTAGATAATAATATGAAACCTATTACAGAAATCTAGGCATGTCTTTCCAGTTTTTGTGCATTCAAGTTAATTTTTCTGATATAACTGTTCCTCTAAAGATAAGTGAAATCATTAAAATTGCTAGTACACAAAGCTAAAAAAAGCATGCATGCTTCGCCTCTGAAAGGACTCAATAATGTCTTACTTGGAAGACATTATTTTCTCAATGCAGGCAGACTTCTTTTATTCATGAAAATTCAACAAGCAAGCATCACTAAAGAACAAAGAGCTGTTTATGGTGAGGGAGGGATGGAAGGAGAGAGAGAGAGAGAGAGAGAGAGAGAGAGAGAGAATAAAAATATGATGGCCTGCCTTAACATGAATAACACATCTCTTCATATGGTATATCTGTTGGGGCGGGCTTCCATCTATACACCTGAGTCTATTCCACACCCTAAGCAGCAAAATTGAAGTAACATATAACTTGGGTTTGAAGAACGATGTTTATAATAGATGAATTATGGCTTTGGCTTTATTGTTTTCTGCATGTTCCCAAACTTAGTTTTCAGGCTGCAGGTTTTTTTTTTGTCTTCACACCAGTAAGTTGCAATTAGTTTGAAATTATCTTTTCCAGTATAGGTGTGAGGAAAACTGTACAGGCTTTCTTATATAGAAATTGGGATTTTTATGCAACTATTATCTGATAAATAATTGGTTGAGTTCATAGTATTAGTTCCAACATAGTTTTTCATTCTGGTCTCAGTGTTGATAAATCAAAGTTCCAGTCATATCTATAATTCTATAATGAATCATGCTGCTTCACAGAGAAAACTAATCAAACATTATTCATGCTCTGCTACTCAATATGCCTTTACCATTTAAAAAAAACATTTTTAAAAGTGTCTTCACAATTACTTTTGTGGCTTCAATGTTTTTAATTAAATACCACACAATAAATGACACCTCCACTGTTTTACAATCATTCCCAGTCACAAGGCATATCCTTTTTTAAATGATGCTTGAAAATTTTATTATTTTTTAAAAAACAAGTCTCATTTTAGCAGGTTCAAAATGCCATTGCAAATGGAAATATTTAATATCAGAATTTATGAATAGTTCTTCATGGGTGACATAAAATTAAATAGACCCAGTCTCTGCCAACATTCAAAAATCAAATTCATAATTTTTTGCATGAATTATTTGCAGTTGGTAGTTAAGCAATACAAAAATGCTGTTTAATTGCTTAATTAAATTGATTTTGTGTTTGTGCAAAGATTATATGAATAGTTTATTATAATGACCACGAGTTCTTAAAATTAGCACCTTTCTGCTTTAAAAATTCCAGTTTTAAGTGCAGCTTAATGATGCTTCAAAAACTATTACTGTCATCGGCATAAGAACAGCACAAATTATTTTGCTTATAAATTATATGTGCTTATAAAATGCGATTAATTAATTATTCCCTTCTAAAGGAAGTTTTAGAGTTATCATTGTAAAAGGAAGTTTCTGAAAATTCAGTTTTTAAAAATACACACATGGGATCCATAGCATCTATGTAATCTAGGCTTCCAACAGTATGAAAAAATACAGAAATGCATGTGTAGAACCTTCGTTGGTAGGATTAAATGCCATCTGTAAATTATGTGGCCTGCAGAAATAGGATAATTGCAATGATTTCTATGTGGACCTCATTTTAAACACAGAAATCCATAGAAACTTGTATTTTTTAAGGGTACACATAAGTTTCTTTTTTATTGAATTTTTTTGGGTGGCATTGGTTAATAAAATTATATAGGTTTCAGGTGTACATTTCTATAACACATCATCTACTTTTGTAAAAACCCTGGGTAGTGTTCATCACTTCCAGAACCACTGCCACCAAGCAGAAGGAAGTCAGTCCTGCAGGGGTTCTCTTGGCAACGGCTGTGCCCTCCCCTGAGCTGTTTCCCCGGAGCTGTTTCCTGTAAGGGCAGGGTTTGAGGCAGGAACCTGCCCTGGGAGCTGGGAGGCATATCTTTATGAAGTGTGCCATGCCAGCACGGCCAAGGGTAAACCTGAGAAGGGGCAGCTGAAAGGCTTAGAAAAGACGGACAAGAGAATGAAATCTCTCAGAGAGAGAGAGACAGAAACATCAGTGATGAGAGAGAATCACCGACCGGCTGCCTCCTGCATTCCCCCCACTGGAGGTCAAGCCCACAATACGGACACACACGCGCCCTTGACCAGAATTGAACCCGGGACCCCTCAGTCCACAGGCCAACACTCCATCCACTGAGCCAAACCAACCAGGGCTGTGTCTTTATTTTATAGCAGATTTGCCACAAGGCAAAGTAAGGGCATGACTAAGATGTTTACAAAATTCTCCTGGGTTTCAATCCTACTCAACTACATGCACCTGACCTCTATCAAGCCTACATCACTAAGGCACGTGGGGCCATGTGTTTGGACCAAAGGTTCAAGCTTACTGCCGGAAGCCGGTCCATCCTTGCTGCTTGACACAGTTGCTGCAGCAAAGAAACAACTGCACAGCATATGTTTCAAGGGACCTGGCGTATATAGCATACTGTTCTTAATATGTTTGCTCCCCTTAGTGCTATATGTTTTAACCAAGGTCACCTCTCTGAGAAAGGTTGTTTCCCCAGGTAGGGATTTTTCCCTGAAGTTAGGGAGGGAATAAAATCCCTTAACTAAGTGCCAGGCGGTAGTTAATCACTTTAACTACAAACAATCACGCTTAAGCTACATAATCTTTACTCCCTATAATGGAGATAAGAAACACTCTAACCTTTGGAATAGAGATTGATAGGATTGGAATCAACTGGTATTAATACAGATGTAACAAGACAACAGGACACAGAACCTAGAGACAGAACCTAGCGAGAGAACCTGGCTAAAGAACCTAGAGACAGAACCTGGCTACAGAACCTGGCTAGAACATGGCAAGAGAACCTGACTAGAACCTGGTGACTGAACCTGGCTGGAGAACCTGGATAGAACAGGGCTGGAGAACCTAGCGAGGGAACATGGCTACAGAACCTTGCTGGAAAACCTGGAAAACCTAGCAAGAGAACATGGACCCAGAATCTGGCTGGAGATCCTAGCCAGAACTTGGCTGGAGATCCTGACCAGAACTTGGCTAGAGATCCTGGCTAGGCTGCTGATCAACTGAACCCTGTCTCTGTGTCATTCCTTCTTCACTGACTCCATCCACACCTTTGGGGACCCCTGGACCTGCTGGGGTTGGACCCCAGCAGCTTACAACTATAGCTGTTGACTATAATTGTGCTGGGAGGGCCCTGCCCTCCAAGCTGGGACTTTCATGTGGCAATGAGAGGACTGTGCCCTCTCATCAGTCCAAGGCTTGAACCTGTCCAAAATACTATAGCGGCTCCCCATAATAAAGTTTTAATTCTGTTTCTTTGTTACTAATGTTGTGGCCTCACCTCATAACAAAGAAACAATTTATGGAGGATTAGGCTCAGGAATCAGGATTTTAAAAAGATTCCCAGGTGATTCTAATGCACAGCCAAGGTTGAGAACCACTGCTATAAATAACATTAACAATATATATCTAAACGTGCAATTCTTTGTCCAAAAAATGAGCATATTCAAAAATTAAATGAAGAAAATTTGGATATGCTCGATGGAGATTTTCACACATATTTGAGTGATGATTCCATTGATTCCACAGATGATGCTGAAAAGGAAAATTTTCCCATTGAATTTCTTAATAGTATTACTCCTTTGGGAATTCCGTGTCATAAATTAAAATTGAAAGTGGGTGCAATCATCATACTATTGAGAAATCTCAATAGTAAATGGGGTCTTTGTAATGGTTTCAGATTTATTATCAAAAGATTACGACCTAACATTATGAAAGCTG
Source organism: Myotis davidii (assembly GCF_000327345.1). Classification (NCBI taxonomy): domain Eukaryota; kingdom Metazoa; phylum Chordata; class Mammalia; order Chiroptera; family Vespertilionidae; genus Myotis; species Myotis davidii. The sequence goes on from NW_006282396.1 coordinate 2,614,682, forward strand.
AAGTATTAACAGGATCCACAGAGGGAGAGGTTGTACTGATACCATGAATTAATTTGTCCCCATCTGACACTGGCCTCCCATTTAAATTGATTTGACGACAATTTCCTGTGGTGCCAGCATTTGTGATGACTATTAATAAATCACAAGGACAAACTCTAGACAGAGTAGATATATTCCTACCTGAACCT